>NC_091551.1:28056682-28066682 GCF_042767895.1 Penaeus vannamei | reverse complement strand
ATCAAGTCGGAGCCATTACGTAATCGTTGAAACATTCGAAGAAAATGTTTGCTTGCCGGGGACTTCGGGCGAGAAAATGTTTCAGCAAACGTTTGTTGACCACTCTGCATGGAAATCCATATCACTCAGTCAGGGTACGTATATTTCGCAACTGATTTATAAGGGATACAAATGGCCAAAATTTTACAGTAGGATTGATTGGTGATTAATTATCAAGGTTTCTTGAAGTTATCTAAGTCTGTTACTGTTTATGTTTTCATAAGTTAAAGGGTGTATTATTATTTTAAATTTGTACCCATGACTGTAAATCTGGTAAATATGTAGAGCATCTTTATATGACTTATATTCTAAATAATTACTGTATTTCTCATTAACAGAGATGTTCGTGAAGGTTGTTTTAACTAGCCATCATTTACAAGGCAAATAATTCTTTATAGTATGGGTGCACTCACCAGAGACTAGAGAATAGTTATAGTTTAACTTTAAAAAATTTATTCTTCAATCTAAGTTACCATGACTGGGTGTGTCCCTACCCAAGAGGAGGAGGGTTGATGGGGGGCTCTGCACCCAGTAGCCCCCTGGAAACATTAGGCATCTTTTCCAGCTGTTATAGGAAACGCGACACCTCTTGCGGGACAGGAATTGAGCAGACGGTTAACTTTAAATGAGTTGCCAGATGCATTCCTCCTATTTTGGATATTTCATGCATATTCGGACTTATATTGGATATCTATAACACCACGCTACCCACCATAAGATATCAAAAGCCAGTTTAGATATCATATTCCAAAATACTGTTTACCTGTTGGAAAAATAACCAGTACAGTAAAATAGCAAGCCGTCAACCACGATCATTCCCATTATGTCACAGAAATGGGCGGAGCTCAGAGGCCTGTCTCGCCTCCGATCACGAGACACAAAGTGTCTCGTGATAGGTGTCAAGGAGCATTTTGCAACACTCTATTGCCACCGGAAAAGATGCCTATTGTCTTCACCCTGACATGCACGGCAAGATTAAGCTGAAACTCAGGAGCACCGAGTGGACTTTGGCTAAGAGTTGTGCTTTCCGCAATTTTTCACCTTCAAATTTGTGTCTAAAAATTAGTTTTTTTACTGACAACTGCAACTTTTTATCCTCCACATGAACATCATATTCAATTGGCCCTAACTTAGTGTCCCCATCTTGTTAAAGTTAACCAAGAAATGATAAATAGTAAGTGAAGTGCTGCCAATATCATCATTATTAGTTATTTTGTTGTAAGATGACATAATGACATCTTGAGAATATAGGCTACATGAAATGCAGTCTACAGACATCTGATTTGTTTGTTCTTCCCTGTAGATTCCCTGCAGTTGGATCCAAAGGCTTTATTCCAGTTTTGTAACAATCTCCATTTTCTAAGACTCCCAGGTGGGACTGGCATACATTGTACTCCTCACAGGGGGGCATATTTTAAGAAATCCAAATTTAATGATCTACCTTATAAAGATAGCAGCAGGAAGAAAAGTTGGAAAGATTGATAGGAATCACAGTTATACATAAAACCATAAGTAGCCATTGGGTGTCCAGGATCATAAATTAGTAATGCATTTTCACTTGCTGCAGTCAACAGATAGTAAACCAATCCTAATGAGAGAAGTGTTTATCAAGTAATAGCTGTGTATCCTTACATACATTTTGATACCTTTTTTCCAACCAGTTATATTAACATGCATGGGAAAATATAAGGCAATGTAAAACAAGACCCATTCATAATTAAACATATTGCTAGAGACTGATGGTCAAATTTTCTCAATATAATGTTAAATTTTCACTGGAACATAAATTTCAGCAGCGGTAATAATTTACAGGTGATCCAATCTTGCAACTTCAATCCTACTTCTTTCAGTTCTTACATAGTGATAGAAATTACAAAAAATACTTCTAGTAAATGACATGAACCTAACTAATGATATTTTGGTCAAGGGACAAGGAACAGTTTATTAGGAGTCTTGCAGAGGAGGTCGAAGGCCATTTCTTAGTGAATGACCTTCATCCTGCATACCAAGCCCTGAGAAAGCTGAACTCTAAGCCCTCTCCACAGGTGACAGCAGTTCGCTTAGTAAGTGGCCAGATCATCTCAGATCCTATTGCGGCGTGGCAGCGTTGGGCTGAGTATTTTGGGCAGTTTTACCAACAACTTGGATGCAAGACCTACCCATCAGTGAGGATCCACCCTCCCTTACTGAAGTTAGTGGGGCAATCTCTAAGCTGAAGAGTGGTAAAGCAGCAGGTATCTACAACATGCCAGCTGAACTGTTAAAGGCTGGTGGTGAGCCTATGGCGCGGGGGTTACATGCTGTCCTGGCTGCTTTCTGGTGGTCCGGTACCATTCCACCTGACCTGTTCATGGGTGTGGACATCCCTCTCTCGTTCAGGCGTGGGCTGCTTGCAGTCTACATTGACCTCAAGAAGGCGTTCAATAAGGTGTATCGAGAATCACTCTGGAAGATCCTGAGATGGAGGGGAATTCCAACAAGGATTATTGGACTAATAGCAAGCCTATATACTGGTACTGAAAGTGCTGTTAAGTGTGGAGGGGGCTTGTCGAGCTTCTTTCCTATTAGTTCAGAAGTGAGGCAAGGCTGTGTCCTTGCACCAACACTTTTCAACACTTGCATGTACTGGATACTGGGCAGTGCTACTATTCAAAGTCATAGTGGAGCAACTCTGGGCAATATCAAGGTTACTGACCTTGACTTTGCTGATAATGTTGCTATCCTATCTGAGTATATAGAAACCTTAGTGGTGGCTCTTGATGCATTTAGTAATGAAGCGAAGCCCTTGGGTCTAGAGTTCTCCTGGATCAAGACCAAGATCCAGGACTTTGGGGACTTGCTAGGAGAACCTGTTCGGTCAGTAAGTGCTTGCAGTGATGATGTCACAAAGAGCTTTACATACCATGGAAGTATAGTTCATAATTCTGGACTGTCATTATCTTGTGCCTTGGAATCTTTTCTTGATGCCTTTTGCAATAGGTCTTTGCACCGGATCATGGGGTACTGTTGACAGGACCATGTGACCAGCTAACAGTTGCACTGTGAGAATGGCACAGGACCTGTTATCTGCGCAATCCAGGATCGCCAACTCAGGCAGTACGGCCACCTGGCTCGCTTTCATCAGGTTGATTCTGCCCATCAGGTTGTCTCTGTTCAAGACAGCCTGGATAGAGGAAACTTGTGGGACATCTTAGGAAGTCGTGGCTTGGGCAGATCAACCAAACCTGTTGTGAGCAGCTCAAGATGGGCCAAGTCCCTGCCTGGCGGCTTGCCATGAGGGACCCTGATGATGAGAAAATATGTAATAGGATAAGAGACATATCCAAGGAGGAGAAAGGAACCAGGATAATTGCTTTTATGAATCATAAATCAAAGTGTATAATATTTTTGCCCTAACTTGCCTATTAATGATTATGAATTGGACAGGATCACCTTTCTGAAGAGGAGTTGGGCCAGCTGCAGCGTGTCACTCGCCTCCCAGTCATCCACCATGAGGGTTACGTGTGCCCTCTCCCCCCTAACCATCGTTTCCAGATGATGAAGTTCCATCACTTATATAACATTCTTATCAGAGATGGTGTTATTGACCAGCAAAAGCAGGTTTGTATTTTAGAGGCCATAACTTGGATATCATTAGACAATTCCAGTTGTGCAATGTGTTATAGTGTTAATTTGGTTTTTTAAATGTCTTTCTATTTTGTATTTAAGAAAGGCATATATAAAACAGCATCATTTATAGTCTTCAAGCCACCTCTTTCTCTTGGCTCTATTACATGGGAAATTTGTTTGAGAAAAGCACCATGGTAAGTATCATAATCATGCAGAAAAAAAATCATAATTCTTTTATGATTTTATATTTCTCACATTGTAAACTAACCAAATAATTATGTGTGTATATATATATATATTTTTTTTTCTTTCTTTCTTTCTTTCTTTCTTTCTTTCTTTCTTTCTTTCTTTCTTTCTTTCTTTCTTTCTTTCTTTCTTTCTTTCTTTCTTTCTTTCTTTCTTTCTTTCTTTCTTTTCTTTTTTTCTTTATAATATTCCCTTTTCCATCCCATTTAGGTCATTGAGCCTCAGCAAGTGAGCCGAGAGGTTGCAGGAACAGTGCATTCAAGGACTTATGTGGACAAGTTTTTTGACGGCTGCACAAGTGAACAGGAACAACGTGTGACAGGTTTCAAGTGGACCCCAGGACTTGCAAGTCGGGTTAGGTATGAGACAGGTACATGCTGGTTAGACATTTTTGATATATGGTTTGATCCTGCTTTTGCTGTATTCTTTAAAAAGGTGTATTGATTTTAGTCTTGCATAGCTGAATAATCACGCATTAATATTCTCCCATATTAGGCTCAAAGTAATGAAAAAGTATCAGATGTTCATGAAGGCCAAATCTTAATTAATTTTAAAAATAAAAATTAAAAGCCATTAATTTTGCACTGTCCCTTCATGCCATGGTGTCAAGAGTTTTTTGTTTAGTTTTATTATTTTCAACTGAGAAAATTTTGTAGATTATGGAAGATAGTGTGAAATTATTAAGTAGACCTTTCTTTAAAATGAAGAAGAAAAGAGTGGGAGGTCTGCATTGTGTTATTTGTTCCTATGTAGAAAACAAACTCTGCGTGTATGAAGTATTCTGATAGGAAGGTGTAAGGAAATAATGATAACAATGATAGTTAATTTTCTAACTTCACTTCATCGGATAGTTGTTTATTTATTTATTTATTTATATTTTTATTCAAGATAAAATCATTTTATTTTATCCATATTTTATAGTATCCCTAACTCATTTTATTTTTGAATTAATAGGACAGTATATTAAATAAAAAAGAAAAGCTATAACTAATTTATGGAAGGAAATTGGACTTTGAAATTGTATGTATATATGTAAGAAGCTGACAGTAATTCATTTCAGTATTAATCAATATCAGATTACAGGTGGGACACTCCTAGCAGGCAAGGTATGTTTGGATCGTGGCCTTGCTTGCAGCACAGGTGGAGGAACACATCATGCCTTCCCTGAATATGGTTCTGGTTATTGCCTCATCAATGACTTGGCTGTCACTGCTTACAGACTCATAGAATCTGGTTTAGTGACAAAAGTAATGATAGTAGATTTGGATGTTCATCAGGTAAAATTTTTAAGTTTTATTTTCTTTGTAATAAGTTGACCTTAATATTAATAATTACTTTTTCCAATTTTAATGCTGTTATGAAATTAACATTGTTTGTATTTGTTTCTTTTTTTCCCCGAAGGGTGATGGCACAGCATTCATATTTCAAAACAGGCCAGACATTTTCACTCTCTCTCTGCACTGCCAAAATAACTTCCCACTTAGAAAACAAGAGAGTGATTTAGATGTTGGTTTGGATGTTGGACTTAACGACAATGGCTACATGAGCATCCTTTCAGTAGGTAGACTTTTTTCCCTTTAGTATAATTTCTACTTTCATTTCTAAGGATTCATAGATGTATACATTTAATATATGTGCAAAGTAAAAACATGTCTCTGATTCATTTATGGCAAACTCATTACTATATATCATAGTATCATTAAGGTGATTATATTGTGCAAATTTCTGCTCTTGAATGGTTGCACAAGTACCTACGTCCACATACACAGGTACTTCAAAGCACATAATCTTTTCATTTTTTTTTTTTTTCTCCAAGGAATATTTGCCATTTACAATAGATGAGTTTCACCCAGATGTAATATTATACGATGCTGGAGTTGATCCACATGAGAAGGATCAGCTAGGGAAATTGAAATTGACAGACCAAGGTAACAAATCCTTTTTTTTTTTTTTCTTCTTCTTTTTTTTCTTCTCTCTCTGCAGACTTTTTTTATGAAACTTTTTCCAAAAATGGCCAATTAATAAGGAAATGGTTATATATATATATATACACACCATATATATATTAAATGTAAAATGAATATAGATGCTAATTCAGTACAATGAAAATCTGAAATACCTAATATGATTACAAATTAATTTTAAATTAAATCCAGCTTTAAGGTAGTAACTGCTTTAATATTGAAATCATTTTTTTTTCTTGTCACAGATTGTTTCCTTAAATCTTTTTGAAAGATGTTAATTGACATTGCTATGAGGGTAAATATCCTAGATAAAGTATAGACCACACTTTCAATTTTGAATTCTTTAGGTACAATTTTGACATAGTGATGTACCTGAAAGCAGCTATATTTAATTCTTTCTCTCTACACAGGGCTATACAACCGAGATATGTTTGTCCTGAAAACTGCAATATGTCGTGGTATCCCTGTAATGACTGTGATTGGTGGGGGATATGACGAGATCTTAGCTCTCTCGGCCAGACACAGTATTATTCATAGAGTTGCAACAGAAGTGTGGAATAACTATATGTAAAATTATTATATAATACTTTTAACAAAAATCTCATCTGTATATTAATAAAAAAACTAATTGTTTATTTATTTATTTATTTGTACCCAGAACATTTAAATCCCTACAGTACTCAAAAGATTTCTAGAAATGTTCAGTGAACTAAGAACTGACTCCCAAGTTTTATATTGGATATCTAACAAAAGAAGTCAATACATAAAAAAATTACATAATTTTATTGGATCTATACTTTCTACTATTAAATTATTGACTGTAAATAAAGAAAAATATAATCAGCTTCAGAAAGCTAAGAAGAAACTGTATGGCTAGTAAGAGTATAATGCATACCCAAGATTATTTCATGGCACAGACTACATTTAATGCCTCAGGAATGCAGTAATCAACTACCATTGGACTTGAAGTAATACTGCAGACACTTGAGCAAGCGCAGCAGCTTTAAGAAACAACCACAGCAAAGTAAGCATCATTTATGCAACAATAGTTTATTAATTACTCATGCTAGTAATAAGGTTTAGATCACTATTGTGTCTGATACAAATAATATTATTTAATGTCAAAATATGATTGATAAGATAATTACTGCAATAAGCCTATAGAGAGAATGGTATCAGTATGTCAGAAATATATGAAACCTTTAATGAAATTATTAATAATTGGTTCTATGTAAATTCAGTACTAATCAATATTAATATTAACAGGCAGGGCACTCTCAGCCAACAGTGTTCATAGAGTAAAAAGATAATTAGGATGAGGAAAATAGTAATATACTGATATACCCAGAGATAACTTGTGTTAGAATTTGTTTTTTTATACAGGCTATACAACTGATACATGTTTGTCCTTTCACTTTGTTGTGACATCTCTGTGATTGATGTTTACTCAGCCAGCCTCAATTTTTTCACAGACTTCAATTAAATGTAAAATTATATTAAAAAGGTGAATCAAAAACATTTTTTTATAGTTTATTCTTTATTTGTTAAAAACACAGTAGAATAAAACCTAAAAATATATAAAGCACTTAAAAGATATTATAGTACTTAAATGGAAGAAAGATAAACTATGAGTATATTATTCAACACTGTTAAAGTCATTGCATAGCAAGGTACATTTCATTATTTCATAGATGTTACACTGCCAGTTAATATATTAAAAGCAGACTGCAGCAAAGTAATTATAATAAAAAAATAACCAACAGTGAAAGAAAAGTATGAGGCATAAAATTAATATGTTAATTTAACTGATGTGTATTTACTCTAGATAAACTCTTGTAACTCTCGTTATGTTATATGGATTGTAAGTAGGAAGTATAATGGAAACAATGAATGAAACATTGAAAATTAGAACAGACAGTGTAGTGCAACATATGCATTATCTAAATGTAAATGAAACACTGATAAAAAGACTAAATTAAGAAAACCACAGTTTAAGAGGAAGATTCTTGATCACAGTAACACATATTTCATGATTGTACATACTTATTCTGTGGGAAGGCAAAGTGCCGATAAAAGCATTGATTTTAAATTACAGCAATTGCGCAGTATGTGGAGATGCTTTTACGTTTTCTTTCCAAGGAGTACTGCCAATCTACCAATATTTTCTGAAAATTCCAATAACATATGTTAAAAAAAATATTTATATATGTATTAAAAAGCCCACCTTTCCCTCAGTCTCAAGTTTTCTTTTTGTAATTTCCTTGAGAATAACAGGTCTCATTTCTAAAATATTCTTAATTTCAAGCTAAAACTAATTATGTTGTAGTGTTAAATATCTATACATATACATGAATTATTTCTCAGTCTAAAAACTCAGTTTACCCAACAAATATCACTTCAAGTTTGCACTAGAAAACAAAGATATAGTGAACATTTTAAAACAGACAAAAGCATGCTCTAATTCTCCCATTTTCCTAACCACTTTTCACTTCCAATCTCTCTGTTTCTACTTTGTTCTCTCTCTCCCTCTTCTCTTCCCCTATCTTCCTTAGTATAATTCTCTTGCCTCTGTTCATTCTAATTTTTGTGCATTCCTTAAGACTTGAACAGTTGTGCTCTCGCAGTCAATCATATTAAATCTTTAACCTCGATTTTTTCTTCATATGAACAATGCTCTCCATATCCTCTTAGAGCTTCCATAACCACGTCACTTCTCTGTCTCTGTCTGTCTCTGTCTCTCTCTCTCCCTTCTCATTCTGTCATTTCTTGCACACTGAGAAAGAGAACTACTCCAACTTACCTCGTGCTGTATTTATTGTCTCGTCAAGTGATTTCTGTGAATTTTCACTCTTGCGAAGTCCCACACTGACTTCGAGCTCAAAACTTGGTCCATAAAGGGGGAAGAACTGCAAAACAAAGTAAGTAAAGTCTTAACTTGTGACATTAACCTACCAACACTGGGAAAATGTTATGTTCACTGTAGTGGTCTTTTGTTAAAAATCTCTGCACATAAAGGGCTTAGCTAACAAAAGGAGTCAAATAGTAAATCATGTGACCTCACCTCATGTCACCTTTCTTTGAGTTTGTGGAAAAAAATATATACTAGCGCACTTATTATAGGTGCTGCTATTATTACTATAGACATTATAATTACCATAGTGTTATTTACATTACCAACAGCAATATATGATACCAGGAAATATTTCTGAAAATCAAGGAAAAAGGTAAACGGATGAGATAGATAGCACTAGTAATTGGCTCACTGGTGACTTAATACGTGTATTTGTGAAGCCATCTATGTGTAAAGACAATTAAAAAACTAAACTCACAATGGTATGTAAAGTGTGTACAACTACATAAAGAACTATCATTAGGAGGGGTGTCAAAACAATCAATAACGAGCAGAACCTTATGTCCCGGAAGGGTTGGTATTTTAGGTTTCAAATTTGTTTAATTTATGTGTTGAATAGTTGTTCTGGAGTTCATATGAGATTATTTCATTCCTGTAAGGGATGGAATATGCCTTGAAATATTCAGATAAGCCACACATATCAAAAAATAGTTGGAGAGAGAGAGACAGAGAGAGAGAGAGAGAGACAGTTTGGTAGGATTAACAATATTAAAAAAATATATTGTTGCTTGTGTCAAAATGTTTTGCACAATTTTCAAACAATTATATTCTGTGTAGCTGTACATGCCTTCCTTGGCAGCATTGGGTTAATACCCTCATACGGCCCTGTTAAATGTAAATACTGTATATCTCATATTTTATTTGACATCTGCAAAGGAAATGCTATGCATTCCATCAAATATCTACACACAAATGTATGTAAACCTGCTTACACCCACTATCTACCTTGGAACATGACTCTATTCATCTAGAGCATTCTGGAATATTCTCACCCTGTGCTCTGGGATGTCTGCACTCAAAGGTTTATCCACAATAGCAGAAGTAATTACAGTCCACAGCTTAGCAGCATTCACTTTATTGTAGCCTCCTGAAAGTGTTCAATTAAAAAGTTTGGAATTTCATCATATTGAGTAATATTATAATCTAATGAAATTCAAAGGTAAAAAGTGAAAGTTAGTATCTGAAACTATTCATTTACTTCTTAGTTTTGCTTATAAGTTCTTTCTCATTG
>NC_091551.1:28023013-28056182 GCF_042767895.1 Penaeus vannamei | reverse complement strand
GAAGAGCACCGGAGGGGGGGGGAAGGGCCCTTAAAAAGGGGAAAAGGGCGCGATTCCCCTGGTGAAGCGGCTGACGGAAGGAGCCAATGAGGAACCCCCGGGAGCGCCGAGTCCAGACCGTACGCTGCGGCTCAGTACGGACGGCCTGCGGACGGCGACGGGTATGGTGATGACGGACGCTATGGGTATGGGTATGGTGATGACGGACGCTATGGGTATGGGTATGGTGATGACGACGGTTATAGGTATGGGTATGGTGATGACGACGGCTATGGGTATGGGTATGGTGATGACGACGGCTATGGGTATGGGTATGGTGATGACGACGGCTATGGGTATGGGTATGGTGATGACGACGGCTATGGGTATGGGTATGGTGATGACGACGGCTATGGGTATGGGTATGGTGATGACGACGGCTATGGGTATGGGTATGGTGATGACGGACGCTATGGGTATGGGTATGGTGATGACGACGGTTATAGGTATGGGTATGGTGATGACGACGGATATGGGTATGGTGATGACGACGGCTATGGGTATGGTGATGACGACGGCTATGGGTATGGTGATGACGACGGCTATGGGTATGGTGATGACGACGGCTATGGGTATGGTGATGACGACGGCTATGGGTATGGTGATGACGACGGCTATGGGTATGGTGATGACGACGGCTATGGGTATGGTGATGACGACGGCTATGGGTATGGTGATGACGACGGCTATGGGTATGGTGATGACGACGGCTATGGGTATGGTGATGACGACGGCTATGGGTATGGTGATGACGACGGCTATGGGTATGGTGATGACGACGGCTATGGGTATGGTGATGACGACGGTTATGGGTATGGGTATGATGACAGTGGGTATGGTGATGACAGGGGCTATGGGTATGGGTATAGTGATGATGGCTACGGTTATGACAGTGATTATGAAGGTTATGGATACGGTTATGATGACACTGGGTATGGATACAGTGCGAACAACGGCTATGGCGGAAAAGGAGAGAGGCATGGAGGAAGAGGTCATGGTGGAAGATATCCTGCAGGAGGTGGACACAACGGAGGAGGGTATGGAAGCAGAGGAGGAGGATACGCAGGGAACTCGGCGTGTAAATGCAGGAATTTGGGCATCATAGGAACACTCACAGGCTTCTGCACACTCCCCGCCCTCGTGGCGCTCGTCGCGCAACTGACTCAGTCGGGGGCGGAGGAAGCACGAACGCTGACACCACACGCTTCGGGATCAAGCAAGTATATATATAAATATAATATATATATATATATATATATATATATATATATATATATATATATATTATATATGTATGTATGTATGTATGTATGTATTTATGTATGTGTGAGTGTGTGTGTTTATGTGTGTGTACACACACATATATATGCATGTGTATGTGTACCTGTGTGAGCGTGTGCATGCGTGCATATGCGCGCGTGTGCATCTGCATGTGTACGTGTGTGCGTGTACATGTGTACGTGTGTGCGTGTACATGTGTGTGTGCGTATACACATGTGTGGGTGTGCGTGTACACTGCTTATCTGTTTATCCAATAATATACTTTAATCTAATTAACTGTAAAAATGTGTACTATATACACACGTTACAGTACGTATGCATGCACCTTTTTCTCTACGTACACCAGACCTTAACCTATTTCTTCTTCGCCAGAGCAACGCGTTTCAGAGACATCCGATATGGCCATGCGAGCAGCGTTGAAATTTCTTCGAGTAACGCACCTACCTCGAGGAAACAGCCGCCCGCTGACCCCGTCTCGGAAAGCGCGGGCCACAAGAGGCCTGTCTGTAGGCCATGGCAATCCGCACTGCCAATGCACACTGAGCCTATTGGGGTGAGTGTACAGTATGGCACAGGCGTTGCAAAATGCTTAATGGTTAAAACAATACATGCACTAGACATCAAAGGTTTTATAGCACTATGGTAAAGTATTGTGTCGGAAAAGGTAAAGAAGAGTTAAAGATTAGGATGTTTTACATTTCAAAGATTAGGAAACGTTATAGGATAGTATGGTAGTGAAAAATGTAAAACGGGGAGCAAATGAAGCAGAACAAAGATTAGTAAAAGGCGTTACAAAAGCAATGGGAGATAGATCCAAAGTGGTTTTAGGAACTGACTGGTATATCTTGGTAAGAAGGGTAAGGAATACCTTACTGTACTCTAAATGTGCATAGTGGTATGAGCTGACCCCTCCCCATATAGATGCTAAAAGTGAAAAATTCTTGCCCCACAGGAGCATAGCCGGATTTGCCAGTCTGACTGCACTCCTAGGTTTTGCACTTTCTCAAGCTGGCAGTAATGGAGGTGGAGACGCAAGTGGAGATGGCACCAGAACTGTTATCAGCATTTCAAGTAACGTGATTTCATTCTCAATGTTCTTTTTCTGTTTGATGAGGTGTCTACAATACCAATAATCTGAATAGACTCACTGAAAACATTGCATTTTCACCAGATACGAGGAACCCCATCAACCATACCTTTTCTTCTCAATCAGTGGCAAAACTACCAGGTATGACAGAAGGTTCATCTCTGATTGAAGACTTCCCATTCCTGCCTGATCTAGGGCCCTTGAGAAGCAACTTGTCTTACTCTGATCTGTATGAAACAAGTAATCTGCCAGTTTTATCTGGCCATTCTCCTATAAATCGTGATGCAACACTTAGTAAAGTGGCAGATCGTACAGTAATAAAAGACCAAGGAAAGCAAAACATCCTTGGGTATTCAGCATATGACTTCAACCAAGAGACTAACTAAAAGTTAACAATGAAAATAACCTCAGTGGAAAATCACGGTAATAGAAAATTATTTTTTTTCTTAGATTGTTTAAACACATTGACTAATTTTATTGCTCTATGTTTATTTATTAATGCCAGGTAATATATTTTACTTTGTATTCCATTTTATCATCATATGCAACTCAATATTTCAGTGCACAGGTAAAACAAAAACCTTTTAACTAGTAATGCAATAACCCATTTCTTAGTTACCAATGTTAATAAAAATGGTACAGATTCCATGTTTTCCTTTTATGTTATGTATTTCCAAAAATGTAACTTCATAGAAGCACAGAAGCCATGTACAGGCACAAACATCAATCATATCTGAGAAGGTAATGAATATCCTTTTATCCAGAATGGTTTATTCAAGATTGTCCTGACAATGGAAGGCTTTTCGTGATACCTTATCAATTCCCATGTATGAAAAAAATGGGATAAGTATATCTATTCAACGTTTGGCAGTTGCAAAATATAACAAAAAGTATTATGATGCTAATTTTCTAAATTATGATTCATCTATAACTGCAGAACATATAAAAGACCAAATAATACAATGTTGAAAAATGTGAAAATATGCTATCCAAACAAGGTTCTATTCCTTCCCTGTCTTTAGCACAACTGCCACTCCATGTGATAGCTACCACATCCAAAAGGTGTAAAACACATTTCAGGTGTGATATGCTGTACGTGTGGTATTCGTCAAAATTACATAAATAATTCTACTGACAAACATAATGTTTAATATATAATACTTAAATACTCTGTGTCACTTACATAACATTTCACTAGGAATGAAAAGAAGGTAAAGACGGTAATGCATACCATGATGTGAACATCAACACAAGTAATATGTAAATTCTTATTCCTCACGAGTTTTCTATTGGCATGGCGTGGTGATCCATGCTGGTTCTTCAGCAACACCTGCCCAAGTTAATGGTTTCTCAAGTGTCACGTCATATAAACATCGCTCTGTTACTCACAGTCCCGGGAACCTAGACCTATTTCTGAATGGAGCTTGGCACTATTTTTTTTCCTGTGAATGCCACTATGCATTTAAGTCTGTACTAAGTTCTGCACAGCAAAACAATACAGAACTCCATCTGTACTTCTTGCCAGAAGCCTGTGAGTGCAAAGCAACAACAGCAAAGATCACCACAAGTTACAGGCTCCCTCAGTGGGCATGGCACAAAGCCCAACTGAGGGATTTACCTGCCTCATCCTCCCCCTCCCATGGGTGGGGGAGCAGCACCGCCTCCTCGGTGGATCCTTCCCATTCTTCTTGGTGGAGGTCCTGGAGGTCTGTAAAGCAATTCAATAGAATTAAACTATGTAGGAGACTGAAGTATTAAATCAACTTAAAAATAACAATTCAATAAAAATGGTTGTCTAATATATCAAATCAAAGTGTTTATCCGAAATATAATACTAGAAATTACATACTTCATATACATTACACATTTACTTACGGTCCTCTGCCAGGAGCACCATAGCTGCTTGTGTAGCCATCACCGCGCTTTGTTAAGTCTGGGTTGATTAAGGTCTGGAAACTGATCAAATACATAAATATAAGTGGTTGTGTCATAAAGAGGGGGAGAGAGAGAGAGGGAGAGGGAGAGGGAGAGGGAGAGGGAGAGGGAGAGAGACAGAGAGAGAGGCAGAAAGCAGAGAGAGAGAGGCAGAAGGAGAGAGAGAGAAGAGGCATTAGAGAGAGGCAGAGAGAGAGAGAGAGGCAGAGAGAGAGGCAGAGGGCAGAGGGCAGAAGAGAGAGAGAGAGAGAGAGGAGAGAGAGAGACAGAGAGAGAGAGAGAGAGGAGAGAGAGGAGGAGAGAGAAAGAGAGGAGGAGAGAGGGAAAACAAATGTGAAAAGAAAACAAGTAGTAAATGCAAAGAAAAAACAAGTAGCAATGAAAAAACAAGTAGCAAGTGTGAAAAGAAAACAAGTGTGAAAAACAAAAGCAAAGAAAAACAAACGGGGGAAAGAAAAGAAAAACAAAAACAAAGAGAAACAAAAGAAAACGAAAAGGAAAGAAAGAAAGAAGGGGGAAAGAAAGAAGAAAGAAGAAGGGGGAAGGGGAAAGAAAGAAAGGGGGAAAGAAAAACAGAAAAAGAAAGAAAACAGAAAACAGAAAGAAGAAAACGAAAAGAAAACAGAAAGAAAAAACGAAAAATGAAAAAGAAAACAAAGAAAGAAACAGAAAGGGGGAAAACGGGGGAAAACGAAAGAAAACAAGGGGGAAAGGGGGAAAACGAAAGAAAACAGAAAACGAAGAAAGAAAGAAAGCGAAAGAAAACAGAAAGAAAACGAAAAAGGGGAAGGGGAAAGCAAAGGGGAAAGCAAAGAAAGAAAACAAAGAAAGAAAGAAAACAAAAAACAAAAAAAAAAAACAAAAAAAAAAACAAAAAAGAAAAAAAAAGAAACAAAGAAGGGGAAAAAAAGAAAACAAAAAGGGGAAAGAAACAAAAACAAAGAAAGAAAAGAAAACAAAAAAGAAAAAGAAAGAAAAACAGAAGGGGAAAAAGAAGAAAAAGGAAAGAAAGAAAGAAAGAAAAAGAAAACAACAAAAGAAAAAGCAAAGAAAAAACAAAGAAAAACAAAACAAAAGAAAGAAAACAAGGGGAAAAAGAAAAAAAACAAAAACAAAAAAAGAAAGAAAACAAAAGATTAAAAAAACAAAAAACAAGAAGAAAAAAAGAAAACAAAAGAAAAAAAAAACAAAGAAAGAAGAAAACAGAAAGAAAAGCAGAAAGAAAACAACAGAAACAAGAAAACAGAAAGAAAGCAGAAAGAAAACAGAGAAAATGGGGGGGAAAGGGGGAGAAAGAAAGAAACAGAAAGAAAATGAAAGAAAGAAAGGGGCAGAAGAAAGCAGAAGAAGGGGGGAAGGGGAAAGCGGCAAAAGGGGGAAAGCAGAGAAGAAAGCAGAAAAAGGGGGCAAAGGGAGCAGAAGAGAAAGAAGGCAGAAAAGAAAACAGAAGAAGAAAGAAGACGAAAGGGGAAAACAGAAAGAAAGAAAGAAAGAAAGAAAGAATGAAGGAAAGGGAAAGAAAGAAGAAAGGAAGAAGGAAGAGGAAAGGAAAAGAAAGGAGAAAGGGAAAAAGACGAAGAAGACGGAAGAGACAGAAAGGGGGCAAAGAGACAAGAAAGGGGGGCAGAGAGGAAAAGGGGGCAGAAAGAAGAGGAAAAGAAGAAAGAAAAGAAAGAAGAAAAGAAAAGAAAGAAAGAAAGAAGAAGAAAAACAAAAAAATCAATAAAAAAAAAAAAAAAAACATATAAAAAAAAAAAAAAACAAAAACATAAAAAAAAAACATGTAAAAAAAAAACAAATATAAAAAAAAAAAACAACAACAAAAAAACAAAAAAACAAAAAAAAAAAAAAAAAAAAACAAAAAAACAAAAAAAAAAAAAAAAAAAAGGGGGAAGAAAAGAAAAAAAAAAAGAAAGAAAAATAAAAAAAAAAATAAGAAAAAAAAAAAAGAAAGAAAAGGAAAAAAAAAAAAAAAGAAAAAAAAAAAAAAAAAAGAAAAACAAAAGGGGAAAAAAAAAAAAAAAAAAAAGAAAAAAAAAAAAAAAAAAAAAAAAAAAAGAAAAAAAAAAAAAAAAAAAAAAAGAAAAAAAAAAAAAAAAAAAAAAAAAGAAAAAAAAAGAAAAAAAAAAAAAGGGGGAAAAAAAAAAAAAGAAAAAAAAGGGGAAAAAAAAAAAAAAAAAAAAAAAAAAAAAAAAAAAAAAAAGAAAAAAAAAAAAAAAAAAGAAAAAAAAAAAGAAAAAAAAAAGAAATTCTAAATAGTAGAAAGAAAAAGGGGGAAAACAAATATAAGAAAGAAAAAGAAAGAAAAACAAACATAAAAAAAAAACACAAAGAAATATAAAAAAGAAAAAAAAAATAATACTAAAAAGAAAAAAAAACAATGTAAAAACAAATATAAAAGAAAAAAACAAATATAAAGAAAGAAACAAATGTAAAGAAAAACCCAAAAAAAAAACAAAAAAACAAAAAAAAACAAAAAAAAAAAACAACAAAAGGGGGCAAAACAAAGCAAAAAACAAAAACAAAGCAAAAGCAAACAACTGAAAAAGAAAGAAAAAGAAAGAAAGGGGAAAGGGGGAAAGGGGGAAAGAAAAAGGGGGAAAAAGGGGGAAAAAGAAAGGGGAAAGAAAGGGGGAAGGGGGAAAGGGGGAAGGGGGAAAACAAGAAAAAGAAAAACAAAAAACAAAGAAAAAACAAAAAGAAAAAAAAACAAAAGAAAACAAAGAAAGAAAACAAAGAAAGAAAACAAAAGAAAAACAGAAAGAAAACGGGAAAGAAAGAAAGAAAAAACAGAAAGAAAACAGAAAGAGAGAGAGAGAGAGAGGCAGAGAGAGAGAGAGAGAGAGAGAGGCAGAGAGAGAGAGAGAGAGGCAGAGAGAGAGGCAGAGGGGGGCAGGGCAGAGAGACAGAGAGAGGCAGAGAGACGAGAGAGGCAGAGAGGCAGAGAGGCAGAGAGGGGCAGAGGGCAGAGAGACAGAGGCAGACAGAGAGAGAGGCAGAGAGAGCAGAGAGAGGCAGAGGCAGAGAGACAGAGAGGCAGAGAGAGAGAGAGCAGAGAGAGAGAGAGAGGCAGAGAGAGAGAGAGAGAGGGCAGAGAGAGAGAGAGGCAGAGAGAGAGAGAGAGCAGAGAGAGGAAGAGCAGAGAGAGAGAGGCAGAGAGAGAGAGAGAGGCAGAGAGGAAGAGAGAGAGGGCAGAGAGAGAGAGGCAGAGAGAGCAGAGAAACGAAAGAGAAAACAGAACAAGAAAAACAAAAACAAAAACAAAAAGAAAAAAAAGAAAAGAAAAAAACAAAAAAGAAAGAAAAACAAAAACAAAAAAACAAAGAAACAAAGAAAAACAAAAGAAAGAGAAAACAAGAAAGAAAACAGAAAAAAACAAAGAGAGAAAGAGAGAAAAACAAAGAAAGAAAACAGAAAAGGAAAACAGAAAGAAAATGAGAAAAGGGAAAACGAAAGAAAGACAGAAAGAAAGAAAGAAAGACAGAAAGAAAGAAAGACAGAAAGACAGAGAGAAAGAAAACGAAAGAAAGAAAACGAAAGAAAACGAGAGAGAAAAACGAAGAGAAAGAAAACAAGAAAGAAAACAGAAACAGAAAGGCAGAAAAAGGCAGAAAAACGAAAGAGAGAAAGAGAAACAGAAAGAAAGAGAGAAAGATAGAAAAACAGAGAAAGAGAAAGAAAAAGAGAGAAAGAAAGGGAAGAAGGGAGGGAGGGAAAAAGGGAGGAAGGGAGGAAAAGAAAGAGAAAAAAGAAAGAGGGAAAAAGGGAGAGAGAGAGGAAAGGGAAGAGGGAGAGGGAAGAGGAGAGAGAGAGAGAGAGAGAGAGAGAGAGAGAGAGAGAGAGAGAGAGAGAGAGAGAGAGAGGGGGGAGAGAGAGAGAGAGAGAGAGACAGAGAGAAGGGGGGAAGAGGGGTGAAAAAAAATGGTTTCTTTGGTCTAAGACCATTATAGTACATTTAAATACAATTGAAACTACTGGAGACCAGATTCTTGGACAGTTTACAAACAGCATAGAAAATCTTACAAAATTTTCTTAGTTGAAACTTATCATTCAAATAACATCACATCTGTGAGATAAGAGCTGTGAGACATTTTATTTGATAAAAGATATTTCCTTAAGGCAGATTCAAATATGTTTGTTTTGTTTTGTTAATTTGTTTTTCTTGAATTTCAATGGAAAGATTATTGATCACATGTGCCTCTCAACATTGCAAGAGATTGAGATTGTGAAGATGTTACACGTTGTGGCTGACAGTGTGTGTGATAACAGGTTGAGTGAGGATTTCAAAGTCTGATTTGTAAATTGGGAAAAATGTTATAATGTCATGTAAGTTTAACATCCTCAAGCCACTGTATGACAACACAATTTTTTAATTTGGATCCATTAACTTTCAAGTTAATGAAATAATACACACCTGCATATACTTACAAAAGAACTACGAAATTGATGAATCCCCAGAATAGATCTGGGATTCTGGACAAACTCCATCCCTGATCTCCCCCAATATTACCACCTGGTGTAGAGAAAAAAAAATCCTTATTAGATCTTTGGAGAAAAAAGTCATAATTCTGGTCACAATTGCTTTTGGAATTTCTTTATACTACACATCAGCATTTGTTTCCCTGGCTAATGCATTGCCAAACAAAAAACAAAAAGATTACAAATCTCCAAAAGAAATTGTTATCAGCTGTAAATTTACCAAAATTTCCATATATTTGGAGACTAGAGAGTGAGTGACATCCATTGATACCAAAATTGTCACGATCTGTTATATGTTATGTAAATTCACCCATTAATGGATACAACTGTAGGCTACGTCTTGAGTTAGTAGGTGTGGATGCAATATGACGTACTGAGGCAATAATAATATTTAGAATCATAACAAAGAATGAAAGAAATTTATTATGTGAAACAAAAAGCAAATCCAGGCCGAAAATTGACTTTCTCACTATAAGCACCATGATAACAGGTCAATTCATGACACTGAAGGTGGGTAGTACAGGCTTAAAACAATTAATATTTTCGTAAGAAACAAATCAGTATAAGCAAACTCACTTGACGATATATAAGGCATCGTGCCCTTCCTCCTCCCTCTTCTCCCAAAGGAAAAAGAAAAGTGTTTTCGCCGTCTAAATCCTCCTCCTCCGGAATTCCTTTTCTAGACCAGACCAAAACACACGTCATGTCAACACAGATGTTCCCTATTCCTTCAGACGCGGTGGATGTCCGACCAATGAAAATCGAGCTTGAAAGGTTGGAGGATTATCATTGGTTGACGTGGATTACTACATGTTAAATGGGCTTGTTTGAGATAAGTGGCTTATTCATTCAATATTAATGGTATAGGTTTTCTTTCTTCGGGGAAATTGTGGGAGATAATATGTATCAAAAGATGGTAGGTAATTGTTAACGTGATCAAAATGTCACCTAGGGTAGTTCGTAAACATCACCTGCTATAGAAAATAATCGTAAAAGTTCTCAGAACTCACAATGCAACTACTCTAACGAATTTTCATAAAATTATATTCACTATCTTAGTTTTGTCCACATAGTTTTATTGCAATTAGATGAATTAATGCTGAATAGACACGTGCTTAAAATACACTCGGGCATTAAGGGAGAAAATAGAAGCCGAGGCTGATTGTGGTTCTAAGAATCTCCAGTGTTGAGTCGACGTCCCGAGTCGTCTGCAGGACCCGCGTGAGGACTGCCTTAGATTCACGTCTTTCTGTTTTTTCATTCCTCTCGCTCTTAATTCAGCATCAATATGGGTAATATTCACGCAGCCGGTCCTGCAACACCCCCTCCACCCCCTGCGCCCACGCCGCCCACCGTCACGCCCGTAGATGAGCCTAAAAAGGGCGAGGAAAAAGAGGGGGGAATCGAGAATCCAGGGACGATGGAAGACATTCACAAACAGTGTAAAGGTAAAGCATTTCTAATCCTTTTTTGTCATCTTTTAGGTTTCTGGAGTTGTCTTCGACGTGGTGACTGCAGTGCCAAGGGTGCACAGGAATACAGGATCCCCGTGTCGGGCTCAAGGGAAGGGAAATAAGTCGTGGTGGGAGGGGACCCTTCTGTTTCATAATACACTCGAATTTGCTTTTTGAAATATAATTAGCTCATGATGCTTCGGGGTATTAGGTAAAGATGACATATGGTTTGGATGAAGACTAATTTTGCTCTCTCCCAAGTAATATAGAATTAGTTTTATAATGAGCTTGCATAAAATCAGAGATAGAGAGAGAAGTGGTATAATGATGGTAAAAATGCATAATAAAGTAATATCCACTGAAGACACTGGTTAAGGTTACTGACACTGACGCACTGAGATGGACACCACCATCTTATAGAGCAAAGAAAATAGTTATAACCAAATATAATTGCTGTGGCCTCATATTTAACGGAATGTGATGAAAATGTCCAATGCACATCATTGCTCAGAGACCAATTCCACAACACCCTTACACAGTCAGAGTTCTTAATCTCACATTTTCTTTAAGTTGGCTCTGTCTAGAGGATAAATAGAAGGTAGTAAAGGTTAGGCTTAGCTGTTTGGGTTTGCGTGATACCTTGGTTTTGGAGCTTATTCTAAGCAACAACTTAATATGACATTATTTTCAGTGAAAAGTATTCTGCAGAAAGTAAAGCAAAGATGAGAATCAGAATCTTTATTCCTTTGGCTAAGGCTAGCTAACTTCAGATGTTTTTATGAGTATATATACTGATGTAAAGGTCGACAGCTAAGATTCTGATATATAATTCAGGATTAAGTTCATATTTAATGGTTATGACAACTCTCAAAAGTAAAACAGATCCACTTCTGCAGCTAGATTTTGGAAATAACTGATATTTATTAAATATTTTTCAGTTGTCAGTTGTTTCAGTTTTTTAGTAGTCATTGGTATCATTATAATCTCTTGCCATCATTACAATCTCAGTTAAATAGACCTATCTGACTTAAGTATCAGTAGGAAATGATTGTGGTGAGCTGTAAGAGTTATGGGAGGTGGTGTATTATTAGTGTTAGATAGGCATTTTCACTTGTTTACCCCTTGATGGTGAAGGTTACACTTCATATCTAGCGTGTAAGTTGGTCCTTGGTTTTGGTGAGGTTTTTAGGCATATAGTGTTGACTTATATGCAGGCATGTACAGTAGATATTTTTATGAAACTTTGTCAGTCACATCCTATGATGAAAGTGTTGCAATTCAGTCAGATGGCGACCCAGAGGTAACCTCTGTCATGTTTAAGGGAGTAATAATAATTTTTGTTATAGCCGAGACCATTGATTGCTCTAGATATACTGTCACTAGTTCAAATCAGCTGTTATTTTACTTCAGATATAAATATAACCAAAGGGATATTCTAATAGTAAAAATGCTTTTATGATAAATGTAATAACCAAAATAACCACACCATTAGTGACAGTCATCCCTTTGAATGCCTTTCACATTGAAATATTCCTGCAAGTTTATTTTATTGCTGAATTCTTGTAATTTAGTATCTTTTATTTAAATAAGTGAAATAGAAGCTTAAAAGAACCAGCTGAATTTAGCATGATTTATCTAACTTTTTCTTAGAATTAGGTAACTTGCTGATTATCTAAATTTGCTGGCTCATTTGAATTGAAAGTGTATCCTAAATTTCTAATTGCTACCAAAGGGCAACTTAGAGCATAAACCATGAATGTATAAGGCTTGAAAGCAAGACAATGTAGGGAAAATATTAGTAAGAACATCTATATATATATTATAATGCAAAGGGTCTTTTCACACCTCTCAGGAGGCTTATGCACATTTATAAATAATGTATATTTTCAGAATAAAAGGGACTGATTAAATCCATCTAAACAATAAAACTACTTATTTTAAAACTTTGCTATTATAAAACAAAGGGGTGAAGCCTGGTAACATTAATCCTCACCCTTTTTTTATTTTCAGTGTACATTCTTCCTCTATGGTCTCAGGATTCTTTTAGGGTCATGCTATAGTCCGACTCACCTAGCTTATTCTAGCTTATACAGGGACAGGGACATGCATAATTCTCTGCTCATCCCTATGCTGTTTTGTATATAACTTATTCAGCATGAATTATCTCTATATTGTTAACAGACAGCTCTAACCTCTTTATGTCCATTATCTAAGGCACCCCCTTCTCTAGACCTTCAATTTTCGTGCCCCAGAGACACTTCTACCTAAGCACATCATAAGGGTTGATAGTATATTAACATCTGGATTCAAGTTTCAGTAATCTCTTTATATAGTTGTTGGTTACTGTAGGATCGAACTCAATTGCAGAAATTAATTTGTTGTTTTTTCCCCCTTCCATAATGAAAAAAGATGATGGTTAGAGGGGGAAGGGTATTTATATGTACTGGTTAGATAGGAAGAACTGTTGTTGTTATTATGTGTGTGTCTTATACTAGTGATTATTTTGTTGGGAGTAAAATGTCATGTAATGGTATGTCATCATGGTCTATGGTAAATGTTAATAACACTTGTCATTAGCCATTATGCCTTAACAAATACCAGTTAACATTCACCTCATATTCTTGCAAGATGGTTTGTTTTGTCAAACTTTGAGGTTTTTCTTGCTAGAACAGTGCTCTGTATGTGTGTGTGTGTGTGTGTGTGTGTGTGCATGCATGCGTGCTCACTTGAAAGATAGGTTACATAGTTAGGTTTGTCACAGTAATAAGAAATACAAATTCTCACAAAATATACTCTTGGGTATTGAAAAATGAAGTGTACATCAAGTTATCAAAATAAATTTCAACCATCTTCTTAAGTAATCATACAGTTCTTAATTATATGGACAATGATTTGTTTTGCATCTTAAATATATTTTGCAAGTAAATAATCGTTGAGTATATATATAGAACACATTCATAAAATTGAAAAATATTTACATTTTGTCAGGCATGTGCAGGAAATCCTAATGTTTTTATAACTGGCAACATGTGCATTTATTTCAAAACAGCGTGGTAAGAAAGGTTTTGTTTCAGATGTTTTCCCTGTGATGTTTGAGGGAGGAAAATTCATGTTGAATAAAGGTCTGAGCAACCACTTTCAAGTATCACACACAGTCAACTTCTCCACTATGCAACCACCTGGTTACAGGCAAGTCCCTAATGACAGTAGTACAAGGAGATGTGGCATTATGAATTTAGTTATGTGAAACTGGCAATTCAAGAGTATACTTGATTTAAAATAAAGTTCATGTTAGTTATGCTTTTGCCTTAATATTATTTTATTTATTGTAGGTTTGGTGCAACGTTTGTCGGGACACAACAAGTATCGCCCTCGGAAGCATACCCTGTTATGTTAGGAGATGTAGACCCTTCAGGCAACCTTAATGCAAATATCATTCACCAACTGTCACCAAATCTCAGAGCAAAGTTTGTTGCACAGGTGAGTATTGGTCTGAATTTGATGTACTGTGAGTGAATTAGCGAGTGGGGGAGTAAGTGAATTAGGGACTGAAGGTTGGATGGAAGGATGGGTGGTTAAGCAGTTTGATGTGTGAGAGAGTACATGAATGGGTGAGTGCATGTGAGTGAATGGTAAGTGTGTATGTTTGTGATTGTGTGAGTATGTGTGGGTGTGAGTGTGGGTATGGGTATGTGTGTGAATGTGGTTATGTGAGTGAGAGAGAGAGAGTGAGTGTGTGTGTGAATGTGTGAGTGTGTGTGTGAATGTGTGAGTGTGTGTGTGAGTGAGTGAGTGTGTGTGTGAATGTGTGAGTGAGTGTGTGAATGTGTGAGTGAGTGTGTGTGTGAGTGAGTGTGTGAATGTGTGAGTGTGTGTGTGAATGTGTGAGTGAGTGAATGTGTGAGTGAGTGTGTGAATGTGTGAGTGAGTGTGTGAATGTGTGAGTGAGTGTGTGAGTGAGTGAGTGTGTGTGTGAATGTGTGAGTGTGTGTGTGAATGTGTGAGTGTGTGTGTGAATGTGTGAGTGAGTGTGTGAATGTGTGAGTGAGTGTGTGAATGTGTGAGTGAGTGTGTGAATGTGTGAGTGAGTGTGTGAATGTGTGAGTGAGTGTGTGAATGTGTGAGTGAGTGTGTGAATGTGTGAGTGAGTGTGTGAATGTGTGAGTGAGTGTGAATGTGTGTGAATGTGTGAGTGTGTGTGAATGTGTGAGTGTGTGTGAATGTGTGTGTGTGAATGTGTGAGTGTGTGTGAATGTGTGAGTGTGTGTGAATGTGTGAGTGTGTGTGAATGTGTGAATGTGTGAGTGTGTGTGAATGTGTGAGTGTGTGTGAATGTGTGAGTGTGTGTGAATGTGTGAGTGTGTGTGAATGTGTGAGTGTGTGTGAATGTGTGAGTGTGTGTGAATGTGTGAGTGTGTGTGAATGTGAGTGTGTGTGAGAGTGTGTGAGAGTGTGTGAGTTTGTGTGAGTGTGAGTGCGTGTGAGAGCATTTGTGAGTGCGTGTGAGAGCGTTTGTGAGTGCGTGTGAGAGCGTTTGTGAGTGTGTGTGAGAGCGTTTGTGAGTGTGTGTGAGAGCGTTTGTGAGTGTGTGTGAGAGCGTTTGTGAGTGTGTGTGAGAGCGTTTGTGAGTGTGTGTGAGAGCGTTTGTGAGAGTGTGTGAGAGCGTTTGTGTGTGTGTGAAAGCGTTTGTGAGCGTGTGTGAGAGTGTTTGTGAGCGTGTGTGAGAGCGTATGTGAGCGTGTGTGAGAGCGTTTGTGAGCGCGTGTGAGAGCGTTTGTGAGCGTGTGTGAGAGCGTTTGTGAGCGTGTGTGAGAGCGTTTGTGAGCGTGTGTGAGAGCGTTTGTGAGCGTGTGTGAGAGCGTTTGTGAGCGTTTGTGAGCGTGTGTGAGAGCGTTTGTGTGTGTGTGAAAGTGTTTGTGAGCGTGTGTGAGAGCGTTTGTGAGCGTGTGTGAGAGCGTATGTGAGCGTGTGTGAGAGCGTTTGTGAGCGCGTGTGAGAGCGTTTGTGAGCGTGTGTGAGAGCGTTTGTGAGCGTGTGTGAGAGCGTTTGTGAGCGTGTGAGAGAGCGTTTGTGAGCGTGTGTGAGAGCGTTTGTGAGCGTGTGAGAGAGCGTTTGTGAGCGTTTGTGAGCGTGTGAGAGAGCGTTTGTGAGCGTGTGAGAGAGCGTTTGTGAGCGTGTGAGAGAGCGTTTGTGAGCGTGTGAGAGAGCGTTTGTGAGCGTTTGTGAGTGTGTGTGAGAGCATTTGTGAGTGTGTGTTGTGAGCATTTGTGAGTGTGTGTTGTGAGAGCGTTTGTGAGTCTGTGTTGTGAGAGCGTTTCTGAGTGTGTGTGTGTGTGTGTGTGTGTGTGTGTGTGTGTGTGTGTGTGTGTGTGTGTGTGTGTGTGTGTGTGTGTGTGTGTGTGTGTGTGTGTGAGAGCGCATGTGTGTGTGTGTGTGAGAGCGCATGTGTGTGTGTGTGTGAGAGCGCATGTGTGTGTGTGTGAGAGCATGTGTGTGTGTGTGAGAGAGCATGTGTGTGTGTGTGAGAGCATGTGTGTGTGTGTGAGAGCATGTGTGTGTGTGTGAGAGCATGTGTGTGTGTGTGAGAGCATGTGTGTGTGTGTGAGAGCATGTGTGTGTGTGTGAGAGCATGTGTGTGTGTGTGAGAGCATGTGTGTGTGTGTGAGAGCATGTGTGTGTGTGTGAGAGCATGTGTGTGTGTGTGAGAGCATGTGTGTGTGTGTGAGAGCATGTGTGTGTGTGTGAGAGCATGTGTGTGTGTGTGAGAGCGCATGTGTGTGTGTGTGAGAGCGCATGTGTGTGTGTGTGAGAGCGCATTTGTGTGTGTGTGTGAGAGCGCATGTGTGTGTGTGTGAGAGCGCATGTGTGTGTGTGTGAGAGCGCATGTGTGTGTGTGTGTGAGACCGCATGTGTGTGTGTGTGAGAGCGCATGTGTGTGTGTGTGAGAGCGCATGTGTGTGTGTGTGAGAGCGCATGTGTGTGTGTGTGAGAGCGCATGTGTGTGTGTGTGAGAGCGCATGTGTGTGTGTGTGAGAGCGCATGTGTGTGTGTGTGAGAGCGCATGTGTGTGTGTGTGAGAGCGCATGTGTGTGTGTGTGAGAGCGCATGTGTGTGTGTGTGAGAGCGCATGTGTGTGTGTGTGAGAGCGCATGTGTGTGTGTGAGAGCGCGTGTGTGTGTGTGTGAGAGCGCGTGTGTGTGTGTGTGAGAGCGCGTGTGTGTGTGTGTGAGAGCGCGTGTGTGTGTGTGTGAGAGCGCGTGTGTGTGTGTGTGAGAGCGCGTGTGTGTGTGTGTGAGAGCGCGTGTGTGTGTGTGTGAGAGCGCGTGTGTGTGTGTGTGTGTGTGTGTGTGTGTGTGTGTGTGTGTGTGTGTGTGTGTGTGTGTGTGTGTGTGTGTGTGTGTGTGTGTGTGATGTAGTAATTAAGAGATCTAGATAGAAAAGATACAATAAGAAAGAGCTGCTGTTTGTAAATATCTAAGCATTACAATGTCACTGTTGTAGACAAAATTACCATGAAAGTTTATTGATCTCTTGACAGATCCAACAGAGTAAGTGGCAAGCTACACAGCTAACAACAGACTGGCGTGGTTCTGACTTCACCGCATCAGTCACTTTGGGTAATATAGATGTGATCAATGGTTCAGGAGTGGCCGTGATGCATTACCTTCAGCAAGTGACCAAGAAGCTGGCTCTCGGCACAGAATTAGCATACCAGTATGGTTCTCAAGTTCCTGGTGGGCACATTGCTGTTTATTCAATGGCCGGGAGATATTCAGGTAAGATTTACTTGGTCTTATTTTAGTTATGATAAATGATTGTAAGAACTCGTGTGTCTGATATAACAGGAATAAACTACATCAATCTGTCTTTTAGCCAGCTGTCTTGTATTGCTTTTAACAAAATTTTGATTTCCTTTCCCAACAGGAGATAATTTCATTGCTTCTGGCACACTAGGAGGTGCAGGTATCCACCTCTGCTATTATCAGAAGGCAACAGAGCAGCTGCAGTTTGGTGTAGAATTGGAAACAAGCTTACGTATGCAGGAATCCGTTGCCTCTATGGCATATCAGTTAGAGATTCCCAAAGCTAATACAGTTTTTAGAGGTTAGTATCTTGTCTTATCTCTTGGCCAACAAATCTTGTGATCATGTGTACTTACTGCTTTGCAAGGTTAATTTTCTTAAGTGCTTTTACAGGAATCAGTAAAACCTCAGCCATTATACTACTGGCAATGTCATGCTGTGTAAAAAAAAGATATATTTGATATAATTGCACATATATATGTAAAACTGTAATTTGCCTTTACAGGGACACTGGACTCTAACTGGACTGTGGGAGCAGTGATGGAAAAGAAGTTGCTACCACTACCATTTACACTGGCTTTGTCTGCCATGCTCAACCATCCCAAAAATCAGTTCAAATTAGGCTGTGGATTTATCATTGGATAATATGAGTGAATGTTGGTGTACAGTAATACGATTGCCAAATGGGATTTGACCGATACCCTTTTCCCTGCACTGGCAGTCTCTGGTGTGACTAGTGTCAAAGGTGTGTGTAGGATATAAAATATTGTATAGGGGTAATGGATTGTAAATAGATCAGGGGAAAATCAGAAAATTACAGTCAGTTGTTAGTGTTCCCACTTGTACTAGGTATTCTTTGTTACAGTGGGGAAAAGAGACAGGTGGTGTGTGTGGGCCAGTGATACAAACCTGTGTTTCTGCCTCCCTTATATTCTTGTGGACTATGGAGGTTTAGAAGAATGGTGTATGTCTGCTACCTTTGTTATCATTCCTTTTGAGAGATGAAACTTTTATTTTGCCCTTCCCTCTGCTAGTTTGGTGCTTTTATTAATGCTACAGTCTGAAATAGTAAAGCAGAAAATGGAAAAAAGAAGTAGAAAGGGACATATCAGGACAAATATTTGTTCTACCAGAATTGCAGCTTTAAATTTGAATTGTTAAGTTTTCCCAGTACATTAACATTTGATAAGGATCATGAAGTGGTGACTGTCAAGTTTTATCCCCCTTTCTTTATAAATAGTGTCCATTGCATTGCAGGCAATTAAACGAACAAGCAAAACTATATGCACATGTTTTAGCCTGAAAGGAAGCCTGCTAATACACAGTAATTCAGTGCTTATACCTACAAGGATTTTCATGGAATGGTAGTTTCCACTTACCTTTCAACAAAACCATAATGTCTTTGTAAAATAGTATATGAAATACTATGTTCTTTATTTACATTTGAATAGAAACAAAGAATCCCCCACATCGCTATGACACAAGCATTGATAAAATGAGGAGGTATTATATTTTGTACATGTATGATACTATAATCAGCTGATTTTATGCTATCCTGTCTTGAAGTGCAGGAAAGCAAAATAATTGTTGTCTCACATAATTATGATCAGATATCTTCTATTCTCTGATCATGAAGTTAAATTGAATGACAGCAAGTATGTAATGTACATTATAAATAACCAGATAAGAGAATATTAAGCTTTATATTAATGTCAGCAGATTGTGTTGTCATAAAAGGCAAAGCTTGGTCCCATTATTTTTAGGTGAGGCATTAAGTGCAGACTGCTTTGGGTATGGCATCTTTGCTGGAGTCTTTTGTGTAATTGCTTCATGGACAAGTTAGTGCCATTATATGGTGCTGGCATATTTAGGAAGTTTTACATATACATCTTCAAAGAAAATAAACATAATAATAGATATACAGGTGTTGTGTGTATGTCGAGTCTTTGTAAATTTACCAGTACTCTGAAGTGATATAGTTCATCTATGTAATAGAATGCACCATTCTGTTATTATTTATAAATGTGATTTTGTTGTCATCTGGGTAGGTTAGGACGACTCCACACTGTAATATGAGTTGAGATGTCAACAGAGCACAGCTCATATGGCATGAGCACATGTACTAGTCTCCAGGGGATAGCAGGGAGAAGGGATGAAGAAGCAGGACCACATCTATCTATTCATAATGATGCTTCTTGACACAGAAAATAAAAAAAATAACTTTGTAGATAATCAGTCAGTATAAGCATCACTTGTTGGCATTGTTTTGATAATTGTTAACAATATGTACAAAACAGACATTTCTTTTACTAAGGATTTGATTTACTTCCCCAAGAAAATTATTGAATTGTATTTTATTGTAAAGTACTACATTTATAATGTTGGTGTAAACCATGACTGATTTAGTTCAAGTATTTCTCTGAAACCAATTCAAAACTTCAGAGCTCCATTGAATATTATTATGCAAAATAAGAAATTAAATGTTTGAAACAAAACTAGGATAGGTAACTAAGGTGAACTGAAAAGAAAATAGAAAGGCATCATTGTTACGCAAAGTATCAGTAGTGGCAGAAGTACTCTATATGCTTTGGGATGAATCTTTTTTTTTTTACTCCTTTATCCATACAAGAGTAGAAACAAATCATTTATAGTGAATAACTTTCAACAAGTTAAGTTTTTAACACACACAAAATTGATATGCATTTCATCTGTAAATCCAGGAAGTCTCTGCATAAAGATTGTTAATGGTGATAATTACTTCACATTTACCTTTCATCACATGTACTTTCTCATTTACAATATTTTAAGTAGATTGTTATTCAAAGTTTACTTACAGATACTGATTATATCTTACAACCCATAATAATGGTAGGTGCAGTATGACCTTAGATATCTAGCACATTTATTTTGCTTTTAACCATTAACCATGGAAGGTACAAGATGTTTCTATATTAATTACCAGTAATCACATACACTACCACAGCAATGAGCAAACAAGTGGATTTAATGCTATCGAAGTCCCATCTTAGAATGTAGTACTTTATATTGTTACACTTGGCCAAGTCACCTGTACTTATCACAGATATTACTTTTAAAGTAATTTCGAAATTTGATTGTTTTCTCAATAGAAAAGTGAAAAGCAGATATGATATAACATATTATACACTATACCAGTGGGTCAGGTGTTGAGAACAAATTTCATTTGAGGAAATCCACTAGACCAGAATATGCAGTAAATTACATTAGTTTTTCATTCAATGTTCTCTGTAAATTATAACTCCTATGTATGGTTACCTCAGAGAATGCATCACTATCTACTTAGAACTTTATTGGGTTCTGTAGTAAGACCTAAAATTACAGTAGACATTTCCTCAAGGGCAAAATTAGATAAAAGTTAAAATAGCAACTGCTGTTTACTACTTATTGCTCATTATCCTTCAACTTAGATGTCTAGCACATTTATATCGCTTTTAACCATTAACCATTATCCTTCAAACACTTACAGAGCACAATTCATCTTGGTGTGATATTTGAAGATGTGTAAGCAAAGTTAATACCAATCCACAGGGACTGTTATTGATTTCAGCTAGCATTTATAACACAGTTGATTAATGAAACACTAAACAGAATGATACATTCTTTCTCAGCCTTAGGTTGGAATTACAAAAGTAATATATCAAAATATATGAATATGAAAATGCATTTAAATTAAGGGCACCTTCTTTAATCTCTTACTATTCTGTTACTGGCTGATGTTATTTTGACTTATCTTGCTGTATACCAGTATGGAAAATTAGAATTGAAATTTTAGTTATGGTCTTTGGACCTATCAAAAATTTAATGCAGATTTTCAAGAAGTTAAAGGGGGGGATTTTATATATATATATATATATATATATATATATATATGTATGTATAATTGTAACACAAACAAATATTACATATTAGACTAAATATCATTTATGTTGAAACTATAAAAATTATACCAGATATAGTAAACTTCAGTAAACAATTACCTAGAAATATTCAAGAAAGGTAATTTCAAACAATTAAAAGATAAAATAACTTTTATTTTGAAGAACATTTAATATCTCACATTCTTCTCTAGTACTAGAACAATATCACTTCCCACTAAGATCTTGAAGCTTTGATGTCAAGTAACTATAGATATTATCTAGAGCAAGAGACTCTGTTAGGGTAAGCTCTGAACAGGTTGGGATCGACGGTGCATCTAGTAGCATCCTGCAATTCTGAGCCGCTCTTCTCTGGTAATGACACTGGCTCTGTTCATTTTTCTTGATGCCATGAAGGTGTGCAAGCCATGAGTACAGCAACGCCTTCAGCATGACACCTACCAACTCCCATCCTCTGTTTTCCAACACTTGGGCATATTTCACCCATGACAATGCTTGGTCTAACCTGTATCAACAATAAGAGCAAATATATAGTATCAAAAATCAACACCTAAGTATAGACCAATCTTATTACAAGCTTGGATTACACATTAGTGTAAAAGTCTTACCTAACACATACTTTCAGGGCCTCCACCTCCTTTCCCAACTTAACCAGAGCATCAATCTTTGTCAGACATCCTGCAGCGGTGGTAAAAATTCTTAGCTTCTCTTTCCCATCCTTTTCATAGGCATTACATTTTTCCTGTTCCAAATCTTGGGGAGAGGAAGAAAAATAGTTATAGTATAATCATTTACTTCAACAGGATGGGTCAACAAACTGCCAAATGAATTTATTTGACAGTAAAATGAAGAAATCTACCTGAAAGTCTTGTATATTAATTTGTGATACTGACATGTTTACAGGAAAATCTCATAGTTTTACAGATGAATAAAATTAAATATCCATTAGTTGAATAGAATTAAAGATGCATATCCATCATTAGCAATAAATCAATATTTTGACAAAGAATCCAGCTCGATCCATTCAATTTTACATAATTAGTGAATGATATCAAGTATCAAACACTCGCTCCTCTCAGCATTTTTCTTTGTAGTCCAATAATTCTCAGGGTGATCGAACATTGAGAATTTCATTTTCATTATTACAGGGAAGGTTACTCTTCAGAATGGCAACTTTGCTTTCTGGATCCGTTGTATTACCTACATTTTAGTCAAGGAACTGCTTTCTACCAAGTCCCACTAGTAAATCTCCAGGTGGATGGGTTACTTTCATTGTGGCAGTCATAGGAGATATGGAATGAGAACAATTCCAAGCTGATCTCTATGCAGATGTGCCTTATTTTGAAAATACATTATTCAAAATCTGCATGGTAAACTTTATCTACGCTCCTTGAAAGTGACACTTCTAAATATTCAGCAAATTATAAATGGTAAGGATAATTTCATCTGAATATTAGCAAATAATTCATGAGAAAAAGAAAAGGAAAAAAGTTTAAAGTAAATACATTAGGAAAAAAACACTGCTTTACTTGCCAGTTATTGAAGATGTAAACTAGTGTCTTATGGAATTGTTTATTTTTTGTAGTCATTTAGACAAGGTACTAAAATTCTCTTCAGTCACTAATAAAGGCTTTTCAGACTTTAAAAAGTAGTGATTGTTGTGTTTCCAAAACTTTTTAATTCATAAATGAACCTTATGGAAGGGTTCAGTCTTTTCTGTTAACAGTAAAAATTTCATTAGGTTGAAATTTACCTTATGGTCTTGAGAAATAATTCTCAAACCCCTTTACTGCATTATCGTCCCTGGTTTATAGCTCAAAACTGCAATATTAGGTTCTCCCTGGACCCTACATTACCATCATCCATTCATCTACTAAGTATTTTGAATGTACTATGTATAGGAGTGTAGATATTAAAAATTAATACTTATTTAGGAAATTGGAACTATGCTGCTTCTTAAGTCAGGTTAACACTAGTACATCTAAGCATTACTATGGAAGTATAACGAGTCAAAATTTTATCCCATATATTTTTGATGAAAAATATAATGAAATGGATACAAACTTAACCATAGACTATGTACTAGTAATTTAGTACTACTAGTTTAGACCAATAAACCAAGCCCCGGCTATCAAGATACAAACTTTCCATTTCTATATATAATTTGCATTCAGGCTGAAAAAGTAATATGGAAAACTATATTTCTTTTCCAATAATTTCTTCAAGCTTTTAAGAATCTCAGCCCTCAAGGTACTGTCCTTATTATGTAAAATATGAAGTGCTTAACATTCACCTTCACTATCAATCTGCTGCAAGATTTCATGAGCAGAGTGAATATTCTGGTCTCCCAGATGAGCAATGGCAGCTTGAACAATCACAGTTTCCTTACAAGGTACTTCAGGAACTTGGTCTTCACTCTGCAGCCAGGCACTGCCTTTAGCAGTTATTGAAGATTTCACTGTTGAGTTCTCTAACCTTTCTAATAGGACTGAAAACTTGCTACTTGCCTCTTTGTGCATCTGTTGACATTGGGGTTGTCAGATAAAGAAGTATATCAATGTTCAAAATCCTCTCACTTTTATTGAACTTGAACACTGCAAAACATTTGCTTCTATCTATTCAATGCTAGCATGTTGACCAATAATGTAGCTGCAGGACAATCCTTACAAAACTAACCAATTCATATTTTTTATAAAATATTTAACTTATAGAGAAATTCATTAGTCCTCTGATAGATAGAAACCCTGTTTGTCAAGGACATAATAATCCAAACTTTACTCACAGAATATTAATATTCAGGTCATGAAACAAAGCAACTATATTCTCATGTGCAAATTGTTTGCACAGCCATATCCAAGCAACCGGGCATGCTCTGAGGGGTATGAATGGTAATCTGAGGTGAGTGAAGCAACATGCACACCAGTGGAATGACCAGGTTATGAAAAAGCAGAATATGGCCACACTGCATTTTAACAATAGGAATAGGAATGTCTAAAACCTTGTCCACAATAGAGTGCTCATGGTCAAGCAAAATGAGGCCATCTGCTTGGTAGTTTGCTGTTGGGTATGGATCAAATACTACCAGACACAAGCAACCCCCAAATTATGACCAGAGTTTGCCAGACATGGTCTGATTGTGTTGACAAAACCTAATGATTTTTCTGGTAATGAATGCTAATGCCAACTAGGCATGCAAAATTGTGAAGACATAGCTTAACCCAATGACAGGAGAGCCCTACTGCTATACTGAATGTTTCAGGTTGCAAGCAGTCAGCTGCTTGATGGAAAAATCAGGTGGTCATACCGCATCTAGCATTTATTTTTTGAAAATTTTCTGACATGCCAACATCTAAAGCCATTTGCAGTGTATACAAAATATAGCAATAGGGCTGGTTATACAGCTTTATTACAAAGTATTGCAGCAAAAAGGTTAAGAAATTACAACAAAATATGTTTGAACTTGTAGCAAAGGTTGTAGTGCTGTAAGTCAGTATAACAGTGAAAAGGATAAGATGAAATAGCAAACAGAGTTCAAAGGCCATTCAGGACTGACAAAGCCAGCCTTTCGTCCTTATCAACACACCTCCCTCACATTAGGATGTGGACAGATGGGGATGAACAAAGGAAAAAGAAAGATGGAAAAAAAAAAAAAAAAAAAAAAAAAAAAAAAAAAAAAAAAATGCAAAATTAGTTGAAGCAATGTTTAATGTTTGGAACAAATAAATGTGCTAGACATCAAAGGTCATATAGCACTATGGTAAACTAAAGTGTCTGAGAGGGTAAAAAGGAATTAGGATAAAATGTGTTAGATGCCAAAGATTTGAGCATTATAGGATAGTATGGTAGTGAAAAGGGAAAAAAGGGGAGTAAGTGAACTACAGCAGAGATTAGCAGAAAGGAGAGAGTTAAGGGGGTAGGGCAATTGAGTGAATTACACTATCTGTCACTGGGGTAGGTATAGGAACAATGTTCAAGGAAACTAAAGATAGCTCTTGGAAAAGTAGGAGAAAAATCTGGGAAGGAGAGGGGGAGTGTTAGAATTCAAAGATTAGAGGGTGTTATAGGAAAGTATGGTAATGAAAAGGGAAAAGAGGAAAGTAAATGAAGTAGAGCAGGAATTAGTAAAATGGGAAAGGTTTAGGGTGTAGAGTGAGTGAAATCCATTGTATCTGCGACTGGGGAAGGAATAGGGACAATATACAAGGAAAACAGAGGTGGCTGTTGGAGAAGTAGGAGAACACTCCGGGGGATGAGTAAAGGGGACTGGGGAAGATGGTGGTGGTGAAGTATCAGAAAGAATGTGTGGACGATGCTATTGTGAGAGTATTCAAGTGGGAGTGGTAGAAAGGGCAGGGTATGTTGGGAGGGTGTAGGGTACTTGAGGAGGATGGACATCTGCAAATAGCAGTAAGAACAGAGGGATTGGGGGTTGGATAAGGAAATGAAGTCTTCCCTTGACATCATATTTACGAAGTTTTGGATATCTTCAAGGGTTTCTAGAGAGAATCGAGTGAAGAAGACAAACAAAGGTTCTCTTATGAGGAGAAAAGGAGGAAGGTGTAGTAGAGGATGCAGTAGAAGAGGGTGGAGTGGAACGATTAGGTTGCATGGTACGACAAAGTGATGAGGAGGGGTAGGTATCGGGGAATGTGGTAGAGATTGGAGTATCTGAATTTAGGCCGGAAAACGAATTTACCTGGGGGATATGGTGAGTAGAGGTAGGATATTTCAGGGTATAGGGAAAAGAATGAGGGGGAGATGCAGAAAGATCTTGTGGAGATGGTGGGGGAGCCGAGCGAAGGATTGTTCTGGAAGAAAAACCTCGTCTCCATGCTTCTTGTATGGCCACAAGTAGAATGGGGCCTAGTTTGAATCTGTGGACTGCTACCTCAGAGGTGCTTATAGGTATGGCAGCACCTATAAAATACATAATAGGAGCTTCCACTATAGGCATATGCAAGTGACTCAGCATGGCAATTTGAAGTCATGACCAAGTTGGGCACAGAGGGCAGTGAGCTGTGGAGCGACCATTTGGCTGGGTGGCCAAAAAGACAATATTTCTGACATTGATGAGGAAGGGGTTCATACTGCCGGACATGGTAGGACAATCCACCAATATAAACTTCGTGGGGGTTGCCATGTTTACAGAAGCTAATCTTGGAAATACTGACAGGGGACTTGCAATGGCCTCTGGGAGGAATAGTGTAGCACTGTACTGCCACTGCATCTTGATCAGCAAGGCAGGTAAAATGGTAATTTTCAGTCTAACCAACCCTTGTTGTAGATGGGACATGCATTTGGGAGGATAGAAATGGTTCCGGTAGAAGTATTAAAAGAGGGGCCAGGTTTGGCAGGAACGAGTTTGCCAGTGAGGTCATTTGGGGTTGATAGTGCATGAGCTTGGGATTCAGATGTAACTGTGACAAGGCTTGAATGATCAGAAAGACTGCGACAGGTAACCTTGCCTACTTGTTTTTGGAGGCACTGTTGAAAGAGAAGGGTATTCTCAGAATAGGGGGCTTTGGGGGGAATAAATGAATCAATCTAATTTGGTTCATCCAAAGAGAGTACTCAAAAAGTTTGCAGAGGTAGAGAGGAAGATGGGGTAGTTCAGTCTGTGTGTGTGTGTGTGTGTGTGTGTGGGGGAACAAGGATGAATAGTAGTAAGGGAAAAGGGTTAATGGTTCAAAGCAAAAAAATTTGCTCTACCTTTAAGGTCATATAGCACTATAGGAAAGTCTAAGGGAAAAGGGGGTAGACATTGACGAGGACTGCAGTAAATGATGAGAGAGGAAAGGGCGCTTTCTAGATGTTAAACTGGGTAGGTGGTTCAGAATGGATAGAGTTGTCAGTAAGCATTGAAGAGGGGTACTAGTATCAGTGGTTGGAGCCATGGTCAAAGGAGGGGCAGGAGTTGAAAAACCATCAAAATCAAATTTAGATACGTTAGATAAAAGGCCAAGCCTTGATGCCCCTGTTAATGGTAAAGAATAATTATTGGCCATGGTGAGCCTAATAAAATGGGAAAAAAACTGTACCCATCAGGGCTAAAGGTTAAGCAATAAACCAAGGGAATACCAAGCCCATGGCTCCTGGAGGCCCTTCATGACTAGAGAAAGCCAGCTTTTCATCCTTTCAGCACAATTCTCACATCTTCCGAATAAGATAGAAGAGGATGACAACAGCCCAAGGTAGAGGTGATCCCTACAGTGGGCCCCAGTCTCTCTCCTAAGCCCTCCCATGACAATGAGCAAAGTACTGGGAGGGTAGTCGAGGCAAGAGCCAAGGTCCAAGGCAGGGGTGATCCCACACATGGGCCCCCATCTGTCACCTAAGTCCCCCACCCCCCTCCCACAGCAGCAGCAATGGGCATGGGATTAGGGGATTATTTATTGGGAAGTTTCTGAATCTTCTGGCATGATTGGATTGATCTATATTCTCAATGTGATCTGCCTGGTGTGCAGAACCCTTTGCACACAACTAAGGTATACCTGCATCAATAAGTGGCCAGACAGCTAGTAGTAACCTAAATTAACAGTAGGTGGCATAATGCAGCATGACCAAAATAGTACTATTTTCCTTGGCAATAGCTATGGACATTCCACTGGTTTGCCGGTTGATTGGCTTTAAGCCCTGTCCACACAAGCAGGCACAATCAGTGACCATGAGTAGACATTTCACAAAGAAATTGGTCTGTAAATCAGCAGTTTTGGTAGAGGTTGAAGAGGGCGACGTGTGTAGACAGAGTAAAAATGACACCATCTTATAGAGCGGGAAAAAGTTTTATCTTTCTTGGCTGCGGTCTCCTTTATAGTTGCCTGCTGATCATGGTTGCTTGTGTGGACAGGACTTTACATGCATGGTTATGTGAAGATACCAAGAATTTACTTTGCTAAAATCTGTTTCCAACCCTCACTACATCTCCAAGAATTTATTATATCACTATATTCCCAATGCTAAATTTTGCCTTTCATGGTAAGTATACTGTGTAAAAATGCAATCAGTCCTGAGTATGCTTAATTCTGATCCTTGAAGAGGTAAAAGGCAAAGCTTTAATGTTCACCTTAATCTGTAGGCAGCGAGCTGCTAGCAGGAATTGAGCCCGCATCTGTAAATCGGCAGGTCTGGTCTGGTAGAGACCCAAGAGAGCAGCCTGGAGATTAGGGCAGCCTAGACACTCATTTTTCTCCTCCCTACCCTAGGGATGAAGGAATGTGCAGTCTTGCTTTTGTTTTTATAATTGTTTTGCTTTAGTTTTTCACTATCAGCTTAATAGGCATGTAATTCTATGCTTATTCAAATTGTACTATGAACATAGATAGTCTTTATAAAAGTGTACAGTATAATTATGCACAAGTCAAATTCTAAATATGCACAACACATTTTCGTATATTATAAAATCCATAAGCTGTATATGTATTGCCCCACCAAAAATAAGGAATATTAAGGAAAATCAAAAATCTCGTATTGTTTTATTGATAGAAAATAACACCACAGAGCAGTGAGGCTCTGGTGGCTGGATATAATATTGATATGGTTATCTGAAATGTGGTTACAAGGAAATTTGGCGGGTGTGCCACAGCTCCCAGTAAGGTACTATCACTGTGATGGGAAACATGTCAACCCTACCACAGTGGTAGTTCCTACCTAGGACACTTGGCTACATGTAAGTGGATTACAAGTTCAAATCTCCAGTCACCACCACCTGCTGCTGCTCCTCAAAGCAAAGAGAGTATAAACATGTACTCACCTTCTCCAGCAAGCACCAGAACCAAGAATAAGGAGAGCCGGGTTATGCTACTGCTGATTATGCCAAAGCTAAATGGATGAGTGTGAAATCTCTAGTCATGACTAGGAAATCAACATGCACCAGAGACACACCCATCCATAACACTCAGCTCTCTTCAAGTACTGGGAGGACTGGACTAGATGTACTTGCCTTAGTGCAAACACTAGCTTATCATTACACAAAGAAAGTAATAAACAAAGAAATGCATGTCACTGGTACAGCCTATAACATGACTGTTCCAGGAAAATCTACCTTAAGGATGGATTTTATAAGAAGTGGCCACGGCTGACTGGTCTAATTCTGTTGGGTCAGTGTAGTAACTAGTCTAAAGAGTTGTTCTTACAACAATCTGAAGGCAAAGCACTCATCCTAGCTTAGTGCATCCATACTGTAGGGACCTCCTTAAGGATTTGATATTACTTAATGTTACAACTAAGTCATGACAAATGTATAAATAAATTTATTGACCGACTATTGCATAGCTAAATGAAATGGTTAAATTTTAGGGATTTAATATCAATTTTCCTTGCAGATACAGCCAAACCTACTGTAGACAAAGTATTTACGATACAAAAGAGCAAATTGACAATATCTAGCATTACGTACCTTTTCACAGCAAACAATGCATTCTCCCAGTACCAACTATTGTACTATACACAAGTTTTCTCTGGATACTTTTAAAGTTACATAACATCTTAAAAATCTAACCCAATTTCCTTTGACGAGGCCTATTACTATACTTACCGCTGCTAATAATGCCAGACACTCGAGTTCTGCAGTAACCATATCTGTCTGATGAAAGATGCGGGAAATGTTATAGACTGCAGGGAGACAGGCCTCGCATGCCTTCACAGCTGCCTCAAACTTCAGCATAGCTGTATGAGGCTTCCCAAGCTTGGCCAAGCCTAGCCCTGTCAGCCACAACACACAGCCCTCTAATTCTGTTCCACACAGACTCCTAGGGATAGTCTCCAAGATCCGAAGGCTACTGGTAAAGTCTTCCTTCCTGTACAGTCCTACCGCCTGTAAAAAACTGCAAAGTACTCCTAAGTAAGTATTCCCAGCACCTGAACCTCTCCCCAACCATCCACACTGCTGCACCTCTGCGGACAGGAGAAGGAAAGAATTAAAGGGCAACAAGCTATCCTTGTAGTCTACCAGCCATGCTGGGACAGAGGAAAGCCCATCCCATTTTGAATCTAAAGGCAGAGTTCTTAGCTTCTCCAATGGGAGGCTATCATCAGGGAGGAGGTTAGCATGAAGCAGAACCATGGCGGTGAAAGTTCCACATTTCCGCCGTTCATGCTGAGCATGAAATAATGCATTCATGTCATCTCCTTCCATTTCCTCACAATCTGGAACAAAGGAAACATTTCTTACACAAAGATCACAAATACCAACGTGTATATTATATACATATACATATTTTCCTCACACAAGGGCTTAAAAACAAAAACACCAGGTAAATGCTTACACTTTCTAATGAAGTCCGCCACAAGACCACGAAGGAGAACACGGTCTATGTGCGATGGCCAGCATAATGCACTATAGAAGAGGTTCATCATAACCCCACATTCCTCTCTCCAATTCTCCACATATCCTGGTTGTCTCAACATGTTCTTTGTTACCTCCAGGGTGAGAGATGCAAGAGGTTCCCGAGTCTGAAACAGAACATCTGAATTCAGTCTGCATCTTTAAATGTGCTTGGATGCATAGGCCTACCAAAAAAAAAGTACACGTGGCTAATACCGAGAATCGGAAACATTTTCCGAAGTTCAATAAGGCCCTAGTCAAGAAGAGCGCACGAGAATGGGCTTCGCGTCAGCTCCCACACGCCTTGCCTTCCAACCCACGCCGCCAACAATGCGGGTAGGCCTACCACCTTATTCTAACAAAGACAAATTTAAAATAAGCTGCCTCTTCAAATGCAAGATCTCTAAAGAAGCGAGGTCTCTACGGCACAAAGAACGCTTATCCCGCCAGCAGGAAACCATCGAACTCCTCAAGGTTCCTTCCCCTCCAGAGAGGAGATGGGGGGAGGGGTAAAGTTTAACTCGGGAAAATCTTACAAGTTTAAATATTCCACTTCAAATGTAGCAGGGTGTACTTCCCTAACAAGCATTTTTTCTCGACTTACCATGGGCGCTGTGCGGATTCGTGCGAGCGTGGGCGGCGGCGTCCTGGGGCGACTCGGGCGCAGTGGCGTGGGTTTGAACTTGGCCGCCGCCGCCGCCGCCGCCGCCACGACCGTTACCACGCCACTCCTTTGTTCCACCGCGCCGCCCCCCGCCGACGCCACTACTCTCCTCTTCCTCTGTGCCTCCTCGCCTTCCTCGTCGTCCTCCCATCGCCTCTTCATGATGAACGTTCTCTTACCTCGATGTTGGTGTTGGTCTCACAGACGGGGCGTGCAGGGTGTGGGCGTGCACGTGCAATAATGAGGCACGATGGTTGCTTGCTCACTATCCCACGCATGCTTTCCCGCGCCAGAGACGGCGACATCTGGTGGCCGCCGGCAACACCTTCGGAGTGACGTCATTGTCCTCCGTCTGCCATCTAGCGGCTGTCCCTTACTCGACTGTGACGTCACTACTATCGCTACATATCTCGGCTAGGAGATTAACTTTGAATTTGATAACTTTTCCATCGGATTCCTAGAGGCCTATCTTCACTTTAAAACACCATTACTCTTCCCCAAGAGAAAGCCGAAGCACGAAAATCTAGCTAGCATCTTTTCTGACGTCATCAAGCTTTATTTTCTAAGACGAGTCAGAGACATCTAGCGGACGCTAGAAATGTCCTGAATGACGTCATCATTTGGGTTCATTTTGTATCCTATTTAATGATATGAATTAAATGCTTAGTTATGTTTGAATTCTACAAAATTAAAATGATCGAAGGAAACTTTTGAAATTAATGATACAGTCATATATGTAATGTGTTTACACAATTAATTTTAATCTCAATAATAATGATAAAGATTTTTCCAGTTACAAAAAATAAATCCCTACTGATGTAACAAAAGACAAAGTATTTCACATGAAAATAGTAAAACAAAAAACTAAAACGTAAAAATGCAGTTACAAAAAAATCTAAAGATGTACTACCCGCGGTCCATCCTTGAGCGGGAAAGGTAAACAAAATTTTCGATGGATTTGAAATAATTGTTTATACTTCCCAATTTTATGTCAGTTTTGATTATAGTTAAGCTTAGCTTCAATATCCAGGATATCCTGACCTATTTCTCATAATGTATGGAAAAAACTTTGTATGAAGTCATAATGGAAACATACCCAGAACTTATGATGGATTTCAAGATGAAAAACCAGCAAGTTAGATTTAGTTAGAAAACGAATTTAACAAAAAAGGAAAACTCCAGTTCATGATTGTTTCAACAGGAAAGCGTGATTCTTGCCCGAAGTTAGAAGTAAAACGCACCGCCAATTTGATGTCGAACGCCATACCAAAATTGTCAACTGCTGGCAAGGTTTATTGTCTTTGACTTATTCCAGCACCTAAGAAAATAAAGTTTAGGTAAATCACTAAGACAATATCTGAGGTATTGGAGGTCTCATTTTCATACATTCAAAGCTAAAATTCACAGTTGCAAAGCAAAGAGTTCAGGAAAGCCCTTGAAGATAGTTACTGTGATCAGTTTGGATGCAGTTTACTCCCAGGGAATAATTCAGTAATTGTTCTTCCTCTCTTCCAGAAATAAGAAACATGTCATCCAAAAGTAGCCCTAGGGTCGCGTTTATCACAGATCTGAAACTGCTTGCACTCTGTGATCGTGTGCCCATCATAAGACATAGGGTAACCTCTACTTCTGCTTGAGTCAGTTCCAGAAAAATTAGATTATTTTCCTTTTTGTTCTGTTATTATATTTTAGAAGTGGCAGGTTTCTAGCCAGTGTTCTTTATTTGATATAACCAATGCATGACAGGCTAAGAGAGATGTGACTAGTTACTATATGATGAAAGTTTTTATTCTGAAGCAAATTGATGTCTCCCGGGTCAATTTCTTCTATCAATTGATTTTATATTGCACAGGCAAGCATCACCAACAGCCTCATCTGTGCCTATAACTTGCTTGATAAAGTTACAGTCATCCCATCCGTCCCTGCCACTGAGGAGGATATCAGGGGGTTTCACTCAGAGGAGTATGTGGAGTTCCTGAAGACTGCTGAGGCAGACAGCGAGGATGTGACAGAGGATGAGTTTGGCTTAGGTAAAGAAGAGGAAAGAGAACCGTTACCGAATGATGAATTATTTTGATTTTTTTAAGTATATTAAAATGGTCAAGGGTTGGCTGTTATGAAGCATGAATGTATATTAGGCAGTGGTATAGCCAAGGGAGAGCACACTTCCATCTTTAAAGGTTTATGAATT
>NC_091551.1:28014323-28020013 GCF_042767895.1 Penaeus vannamei | reverse complement strand
GGGGATATTTTGGAAGTAGAAATGGTACGAGTACCGTGGTAAAGTAGCTGCGGTATTCGATTTATTGAGGAAGCTGCCCAATTCATATATTACGGTAGCTGTCTTATTGATATCCGCGGGTCAGGTTATAGGTCTGATATGATTTCTATAATTGATATTCATGTGTAACTGCCAACGCCTACGTCTTAGCGACCCTTTCCATCCCCGTAGCTATATCGGCTGACCTTCTGGACGCGCTACGACCCTCGCATCAGGCATCCGTTGGAGGAGGAGGACGACGGTGACGACGACGCCCCGGCCACGAACGGAGGACACGCTGAGAATGCTGTCAACGGGAGCAACGGCGCGACACATCAGATGGAAGTAGAAACCCATGCTGAAGGTGAGTCAAGTACCGTATCAGTTACGCTCACGGAAGCCCGCTTGGACACTTGGAATCTGATTTTGTAATGTTTCGATTCCTTGCATAGTCTCATTGAATATTGATTGAACTTGATTCCTAGTATAGTCTCGTATAGCGCGTTTTTGTTGTCTTCGTCTCTTATTCCTTCATGTAAAAGATAATGCAGCATAAATGCACCGAGGTCGTTTATGGTGATCCCCCCCCCCACACACAAAAAAAGTGAGAAAAAGTAAATGAAATAAAAGAACAGCTGACGGGAAATATTCAACTCTGTTATCATGTACATTTCCCTCGTCCACCGGATTCCTTCCCCTGCACATCGATTCCTCACGTGTCTTCCCTTTCCCCGCTTTACCTTAACCAATAATGCCCTTCACTGTACAAAAAAAATATTCCTCTGTATACCAATAACGCCCTTCAATATACCAACACTACCAATTACTTATGTCATTGCTATTGATATTTTAATTATTTTTATTGTTGTTATTATGGTAATATGATGCATTCTTATTCATATGGATCATTACCGTTATCATATACTCTTTATATCAATATCATCATCATCGCCCCTTCCTTCCAGAAGAAAGCATTTTCCAGCGCATCAAGAAGTTCTTCAGCTTCGCCCCGACTCAGGAAGAAGAAGAAGGTCCCAAGGTCGTCTTGACTGAAAGCGAGAAGGCTGCAGATGCTGCCGCCTTCCTTAAGGAACCGCCCTTCTGGAAAAAGTAAATGTGCCGCTTTTGCGTGTGTATATGAGTGGATGGCTGCGTGTGTGTCGTTGGGTGGGTGCGTGTGTGGTAAGTGTGTGTGTGTGTGTGTGTGTGTGTGTGTGTGTGTGTGTGTGTGTGTGTATGAAATCTATTGATTGATAACGTCCTTATCTTATCACTTAATCATCTCGCTTCATTTCTCCTTTCCAGTTTCGTGAACTACAACGCCGTCGTGTGCCTGGCCCTCACGACCTTTGTCTGGGGATTCTTCGCTTAAACTCGGTGCTATTTTCGTCAAGACGCCAGTTTTCGTTTATACAGATATTAGATAGAGATAATGATTGTACAGTTTTAAATATATATATATAGTTTATACGAGTAGCTCTTAAGAAACCTTTTCTAACAATATATTGTGTATTTTTATATAGAGTTATGTATACTAGGATCTGCGCTGAGCTCTATATTAGAAAACAACTAATAAAATGCCCAGGAATCTCCTCCATGGCATATAAAACAAATCTATAAGTTTTACATCAAGCAATCCACGTGGCTTTTAAGCATTTCTAAATAAGTATAGCCTAGCTACGGAGATGGATCGAACGCATTTAATTTTTCTTTTTATTCATCTTCTCGTCAGTCTCATTATTTAATTTCATTTTCTGTCTTGTCCTGATCCAGCAAAATCAAAGTTACAAGGCCAGTAGTTATGGACTTTGGTTGTATTCTTGCCCTTCTCTAAAAAAGTGACGCCGAGATCCCATGTGATAGATTACGGAAGGTTGGCATTAGATATTGTGTCTTCTTGCCGTTGCCTTGTTAGAGAACTGATTTGCACATCATAGTTCAAGCATATTGCAAATCAGTCTTGTGTTTACTAGCGCTACAGAAACACCCAAGCATTACATTTTCTTGTGGACGGCACAGTAGTGTGAATCAAGGTCCATGTAAGTTATAATGACCTTGGTGTGAATGCCGTAGAATATGCAGCCACTACGGACTACGGTCTTGGTTGGTGGGTATCGTTGTGTAGATTTATCAAGGGATAAGAATGTAATAAAGTTTTTCGTTTCTCATTGGAGAAAAGGGCCCTGTGCCAGTGGGTGATATGTAACTGCAACATTACAGTATGTAGCATGGATTTCCTCCAACCATTTTACTTCCCCGCCTCCTCACGTAACTTTCCTTTTACTGCACCACATCTTCCAATATTTCCAATTACAGCTTCAGCCTCCAAATCACCTCTTTCTTGCCACGAAGCCCTCTGCAAAATGTAGATCTTCCCCGTGTTTCCGCAGCGCCAGAGCCCGTTCACTATGGGCCGCACCCCTTCTGTGCCAAGGGCTATATGAGCACTTACACATACTAATATAGCCCTTGTTCCGTACTTGGTGGCTTCTTTAGTGCGCCGAGTGAACGCAAGGCAGATGACTTGGTTGAGTGATAAAAAGACGTTTAAAAATTAGGAACGAAGTTCTGTTGTACAGGATCTATTATATGTGTTGTAAAAATAATTATTTTCATGTATCAATGCTCCCATTTCTCACTGTTGATTTAACTTGTAAGGATATATACACCACCAATGACAGGGACAATGAAAGATGTGTAAACATTTCGCAAAAAAAAAATAATAATAATAAGGTACAAAAAATATCGTTTCATTATGCCCCATTTCCAATTATCAATCTGGATACAATTCTCTCTTTTGGTCTCTTTCATACAAACGCAAACACACACACACACGCACACACACACATACACATATACTCACACATATATATAGAGATAGATATACATAAAGACATACTAATATATATATATATATATATATATATATATATATATATATATATATATATATATATATATATATTCCCATCGGGGGACCGATGGGACTGCAGCAATCACCGAGGCATCACACTGCTCAGTATACCACGCAAGGTTCTTGCCCACATCCTTCTGAGACGTATCAGAGATCACCTACTGAGGCATCAGAGGCCGGAGCAATTTGGATTCACTCCTGGTAAGTCCACAATATACCGTATCCTCACGCTTCGAGTCATTGTAGAGCGCCGTCGTGAGTTCGGGCGTGGGCTGCTTGCAGCCTACATCGACCTCAAGAAGGCGTTGATACGGTGCATCGAGAATCACTATGGGAGATCCTGAGATTGAGAGGAATTCCAACAAGGATTATTGGACTAAAAGCGTCTGTATGCTGGTACTGAAAGTGCTGTAAAGTGTGGTTGGGGCCTGTCGAGCTTTTTTCCTGTTAGTTCAGGAGTGTCCGTGCACCAACACTTTTCGACATTTGTATGGACTGGATACTGGGTTAAGCTACAGTTCAAAATCATCGTGGAGCAACTCTGGGCAATATCAAGGTTACTGACCTTGTATTTGCTGATGATGCTGATATTCTATCTGTCTTTGGAAACCTTAGTGGTGGCTCTGGATGCATTTAGTTATGAAGTGCCCTTGGGTCTAGAGGTCTCCTGGACCAAGACCAAGATCCAGTGGTAGTGTAGTTAATAACTCTGGGCTGTCAGACCAGGAAGTCAGCAGACGGATTGGCCTGGCAGCAGGGGTCATGAATTCTCTCGACAAGAGTATTTGGAGATGCCGGTACCTGTGCAGAAGGACCAGTCTACGCGTTTTCAAGGCTCAATGCCAGTTTTGCTATACGGTACTGGCCGTTATCCTGTGCTTTGGAGTCTCGCCTTGATGCCTTTTGTAGGTCCTTGCGTGGGATCATGGGGTACTGTTGGCGGGACCATGTGTCCAACCAACGGTTGTACCGTGAGACTGGCACAGTCTTATGTGAATGTCTATTGAATGAGTATATTGAATACTTTTTTAAGCCAAGTAAGCCATCTGATCTTTCGTTTTATTCAAGTAAGTGATAACAAAACGTAAAATTAGTTATCGTTGAATTTGTATTGGAATATTCTTTAAATGTGATCCCCTGGAATCGTTTGTTTAACGAAATGGCAACACCTATATCGGTGAGGCGGCATTTAGCACCCTTTTTCAACAAAAGAAGTATCAGTTACAGCTGCATATTTCTTAAAATACGATAAAGTTTAATGTTTCAAACGTCTATGTATAACAACTAAATCAGCTAAAAATACATGTAAAATGAGAGACCTAACTGCCTTAGACGTGTATATAGGGCAGTTGACATGCACAATTATGATTGTTTCTGGGAAGGGTCAAGGTATAACAGCGTACTGATCGGAGGATAGTTTTTTTTTTTTTTTTTAACAATGCGATATATTTGCCTAAGATGCATTTCTTTCTGTTTTTGCCATCATGCAGGAAGACCCACTCCCACATATCGCAGGTCACGTGGCCACTCCTCGCCATTCCATAGATAATTCGTCTGTCGTATGTGAATAGTAAAAAAAATATATAGAGATTCCGAACATGAAATATGACGTATAGAACACTATTGTGTATAAATAAATATCGTAAATTGAAATGAATAAATTTGTGGAAAAATGAAAAGGGTTAATAACAATTACACCTTGTATCTCATCCAACACTGAAGCTTTCTGTGTATTTCCGTTGTATTTTTCTCTGTCCTTATTACTCTTCCCCGATAATCTAGATTTCTCCACATACTGCTGGGCGAATTGGAGGTGACGTTAGCGATATCGTCCGTTCAACCTTTCCTTGATGTTCTGTGATATATCTCATCCTCGTGTAGTCGTCTTCGCCGTGCGGCCAGTTACCAGGAGCGCTAGTCTTCATAAATTCTAGCCCTCCTCCTCCCACCATATCTATCTGTATGCCATCGTCCGGAAGATGCCCAGCTCGCTGAAGATATATCCCTTACAGCATTGTAACAGCCTCTAAATGCGATATCAGCTTACCTTGCGTCCTTCCTGCAAAAGGTGTCAGCCTGGCAGCCTCGCTTGACCTCGGATTTCCCATGTCATTCTTAGGTCTTGGACCATGGGATATATTTCCCTTCATATTTAGCATACGTCAGGGTTAGCTGCGAAATAGATATTCAGTACTTGAAGAATATTCGTTGGCATAAAAATATGAAATATACGATTTCGTGTCAATCATTTTCTAAATAGTTCCTCTTTTTGTAAACTACACAAGTTCCGGGCGAACAAATGAGTTTTTCACAAACCTGGAAATTATTCTTTCCAGGATGTATAGAAAATGAATTTTGATGTGAATGTTTGGTATGTTTTCATCTACACCTACACATATACTGCATTGCAGTGTATTGAAAAATACAAAGGAAAAAAGATGATAAATAACAGTTAAAGCGAGACATTCTGATCTCATTCGAGTGAACAAGATATACAGCACATGTATTGGGAGTCGGTTCTTGGAGATTTGCTCGTCACCCTCCTTGGAACCAGCCAGCTAATAGTTGCTTGAGTTGAAACAAGCAAACATGTACTTTCTCAATCAGCTGTTCGAACGAAGATGTGACTCCTCAAAGAAACATCGACATATGGCTTAATAATAGCTGATTATACATACTCTTTCATCATAACTCATCACTAAGTAAGACCGAATTTCCATAGACGCTGCACACACACACACATACACACACACACACA
>NC_091551.1:27996823-28004323 GCF_042767895.1 Penaeus vannamei | reverse complement strand
GTGCACACACACACAGACGCACACCTACACACACGCGCGCGCGCACTATATATATATATATATATATATATATATATATATATATATATTATATTATATATACATATATACATACATACACACACACACACACACACACATACACATACACACATACAAAACGTGCAAACAGATTTCAGGTGAAACAGTTAGAAATTTCTTTATAAATTCCCCCAGGATTCTGCCTACTCAAACGCCCCTGATCACAAGCGCAGGTGACAAGTAACTCTTGAACTGAAGTGAATAATATTTAATAAGCTTTTTACTTCTATAGAATTAAAGATACATCAAAAGCATAGGAATAATTTCTCTCGCAGATATTTCATGCAAGACCCAGACAGTGTACAATCTTATAAGGCCTTTCAAGTGTCCTTTTTTAATGGCCGAGGTTACGTATACGGCAGCCGTATCTGATTTATCGCGGTTATACGTACGGCACACATATGTGCCATTTCCGGGCAATAACAGCGAACTGACTCTAACCAAAATTAACCTAATCTAACCTTACCTATTTAAAAGTGGTATCATCTCGTGTCGAGACGCCGCCGCCAAGCATGTTTCGCCACGCATGCGCAGAGCACCAGTTGCAGGATTTTCTGCCTTACCAGTAGTCCCTTTCTTTTTTTAAGCTCCAAGGGTAGTCCTTCATTGTTGTCACCCTGTCAAGGTCGCTTTGCCGGCGTTCAAGGTAACTTTCTGTGTCTCACTGGGATAAGATGAATGCCGGTTAATTATTCAGCCAACAAAGATCCGCGATAAACTGTTAGAATTGCGCGAGGCCCGACCCAAAAAATATTCGTATGCTTGACATGCATAGATAAAGAAATAAATGCATATTTATCATGCTAGACTTGCGTATCAACCGGGCAAATAGATAGTTAAATGTATATCTATCAGATATATAGACAGATATGCCTGTATTTCTGCGTCTGTATTTATGAAAACAAACAACAAACCGGCCGACTATATACAATTTCAAACGAGGTTCAGTTGTTATAACTCAAATAAAAAATATGATTTATGAATATTATAATGGAACACTTTTTTCCGTGAAAATATTTTAGTGATGTATACCCAGTGCGCTTCGCGATTCTTTTTCCGTTTTAAAAATAGGGAATTCGAAAGCCTGACGCTGTGTATACACGTATACAGTGATGGTATATAATACTTTATTTGCAAGTAGGAGTCTCTTTCGTTGGGGTAATATTTTTGGGCAGGCACAAGCAAATTTCTTTTAACGGTTTCACATTCTCGGGTTGGTGAAGTTTTGCGTCAGGCAGTTCGCAAGTTCGAGCGAAAAAAATAGATATATTGTTGTCTACTATCAGTTTATGATTATCTCCAGCACCATGAAAAGAGAGAAATACAAACACTTAATCTTCTGTATATGGAGATAAACTATTTTGATCGGTACATGAACCAGAAAGTAAGATTATTTAAATATCTATCTTATATATGCTATAGAAAAAGGATAGAGTAAATGAAGACTATAGAAAAATAGCCTATGTAAACTATGATATAGATATTAAGAAAAGACTAGCAAGAAAAACAAAACGAAAACAATCTGTAATAATTATAGCCTTCCCCGCCAATTCACAACTCCATCTCAATCCTCCAGTCCATCTACACCCTCATAATGCTCGGATGGCTCTTCCTGCCGGTGTACCTGAGTTCTGGCGTGTACACGATGCCGGAATATCTCAGGCTGAGATTTGGAGGACAAAGGATTCGCGTTTACCTCTCCTGCCTGGCGCTCATCCTCTATATCTTCACGAAGATTTCGGTGATTTTTTTTGTTTGTTTGTTTTGTTTTTGTTTTTGGAATAATAATTTCGATTGTTGGTGTTTTTTTGTATTTGGTAGTGCGTAGGCCTATATGGTTTTCCGAAGTCGGTTTCCTTATTTGTGTCGTAAATAATAGGGTAACGTAAATACTAAAGAGTAATAAGGTACCAAAACAGATTCTTTTCATGACCGACCTTTATATGGTTCCTATAGGCCGACCTGTACGCAGGCGCGCTCTTCATCCAGCTGGCCCTGAACAAGAACTCCTCGGGGTGGCTGTACTTCTCCATCCTCATCCTGCTCGCCATCGCCGCCATCTTCTGCATCGCCGGCGGGTTGTCGGCCGTCGTGTGGACCGACTTCGTGCAGACCATACTCATGGTGGGCGGTGCCTTCATCCTCATGTTCCTCTGTAAGTATCTCGCTACTAATTTCATCGCCGTGTTGCCTTGTGAGTACTCCGTGTTCCTGAACTTCAGCCAGCGCGTTCTCGTGTTTCCTTGGAGAAGTCCTTAACCTGATTTTGCTCTTAACATTATCCTCAATCGCCATTAATTTGCTTTAAAGAAGCCTTATACCTAGACTTCTTCTTCAGCCTTTAGGGAGGTAGGTGGTTTCGCGAAGCTGGTAGAGGATTATCCTTATGCGCGCGCGAGCGTGCGCGCAACGGATCGTCAAAATAAGACCTGTGGAGAACCTTCGCCGTACTACCTGTCTCTCCTGCACCCAATCCAGCCCGGCCTGTCCGACTACCCCTGGACGGGCATGATCATCGGACTTCGGATCAACTCTATGTGGTATTGGTGCACCGACCAGGTACGTCCAGTTCGCAGGGCACAATGAGTCAGCAGATAAACACTTCGTAAATATCCAAAAGCCTAGATTTCAGAAAAAAATGTTTTATGCATTTCTCCAAAGAAATCATGAATTAGGTCTTTCCTTTTTCCTCTCCCTAGGTGATTGTTCAGAGGGCGCTGGCTAGCAAAAATATGACACACGCCAAAGCAGCGTGTATCCTCACATCCTACCTCAAATTCCTGCCGTTGTGGCTGCTGGTATTCCCGGGGATGGCTGCCCGCATCCTGTACCCCGAGCGCGTGGCCTGCGCGGACCCTGAGGAATGCATCAAGATTTGCGGGAGCCCTGGAGGATGTAGCAACATTGCCTATCCTGAGCTAGTCTTGAATCTGTTACCCACGGGTGAGTTTGTGTTTTTTTCTGTTTAATGTACGTTTGACTTTCCTCTGTAGGCTAACTCATCAAATGGCTGTATCTCAAAATCCCATTAAGAAGTGCGGAGTGAATGCCTTATACTGATCCATCTCTTCAGGATTGGCGGGGCTGATGCTGGCGGTGATGATGGCGGCCCTGATGACCTCCCTCACGTCGATCTTCAACTCCGCCTCCACCATCTTCACGATAGACATCTGGTTGCTGTTCCGGAAGAAGTTCAAGATCGGCCGGCTGGCGTCTAAGCCCTCGGACACGGAACTCCTGTTTGTGGGTCGAGTTTTCGTGCTTGTCCTAGTTGCCATTTCGGTGATATGGATTCCTGTGATTCAGTAAGTGATTCTGATACGAAACTATATATATTGTTTCTACTGGCACGTTATTTGTCACTCGCTATGGGTCAATTTTTCTCTCTTGACTTTCCAACTGCCAGTTTTCCCATATTTGCCTTCATTTATTGTGGAATTATTGTCTTTCACCACTCCTTCTATTTTAACCCCTTTTACTTCTTCCTCAGGAACTCTGGCAACTCCCAGCTCTTCCACTACATCCAGTCTATCTCCTCCTTCTTGGCGCCGCCCATTTGCGCTGTGTACATATTAGCCATCTTTTGGCCGAGGACGAATGAGGCCGTAAGTGACTCTTTGCAACCTTATAGTATAGTCCTAGAGGCCTTGTTTTTATTGCTATATAGTCCTAGGGCCGTTTTTCTTTAGTGCTAGAATAGATATTTTAAAACGTTTAACCGTATAAAGGTCAGTAGTTTCTGAATGACCAATAAATGAAAACATGATTTAATACCCCTTTCAGTACATTTTCAATACATATTCCCATTCTGAACTGCGGATACAAGATGTAGTTAGTTATCATTCATGCAGTTACCAAAACATCCACAGTAATACATGCAGATTGTACATTACTGTTGTCACTTGTTTCTTCTTATTCACAGGGCGCTTTCTGGGGCCTGATGACCGGGCTCCTTATAGGGATGATTCGATTCATCGTTCAGTTCTCTTACCTGGTTCCGACCTGTGGCGACAGTAAGTCCCCGTGGGAGTTGGCGTAGATGCACGGCCGTGAGCTGACATATGCAGGCAGTTAACCTGCGGCCATTTTCATTGGCGGGAAGATTTAAAGCAATTTTTACCATAGTTATCATTGTTTTTATTATTATTACTACTATTGCAACTACAGCTACTACTACTAATGATGATAATAATGAGAATGATGGTGATGATGATGATAATAATAAAAATAATAATAATGATAAAATGTTCCTGCCACAACTGATATTAATAATATACTATCATTACTATTATTACTACTGCTACTACTACGACCACTACTACTCTTACTACTACTACTATTACTACTTCTGCCATCATTTTCATTATCATCATTTTATAATTGATGTTATCATTGATGATAATAACATTGATGATAATAATGATAATTGTGAAGATAAATTCAATAATGAAGATAATGATGAGGTTAAGAATGATAATGATGATTATTATCATTACAATAATTATCATTATTATTATACAGATAGAAATAATAATGATGTTGATAATAATAATCATAATAATGTTAATGATAAAAATGACAATAATGATAATGATAGTGACAATGGTAATGATAATTATGATACCAGGAGTTGCTTAGCGAACTGAGGCACGGTTACAAGGCAGACTTTAGACAGTCGGCCTCCCTCCTTCACCTACAGGCACGCCAGACCCCCGGCCGTACCTGGTGAAGCTCCTGGTGGGGAATGTCCACTACCTGCACTTCGGCTGCATCCTCTGGCTCCTCACCGGCGTGGTCACCGTCGGCGTCTCCTTCATGACAGAACCCATCCCGGCGGAGTGTGTGAGTGCGGCAGTCGGGGTCCGAGGCTGAGAATTTGCTCGTTTGTGATATAGTGCGGTAGGAAAGTGCATGTCCATGCACATACATACAGACATACTTTCATTCATGCATGCATATCTACACGCACGCATGCACGCAAACGCACGCACACACGCACGCACACATGCACACACGCACGCACACATGCACACACAGATAAATGCTGACCTAGAGAGAGCGGGACAGAGGCAGACAGACAGGCAGGCATAATCCCATCTCTCCCTCCCTCCCCAGTTGTACCGCCTGACATTCTGGTCTCGCCGCGACCCTCGAGTCAGACAGACGATCAAGGGAGAGGAGGAGGACGAAGCGGAGAGCCTCGAGGGCGCAAGCGGGCGAAGCGAGAAGGACGCGCCGCAGCAGATGGAGGTCGAAGAGTCAGGAGCGGGTACGTAAGACGCTATTGAACCTCGCTTACATTCCCAATATACGGTCTCCACTATTTCTCCATAGGTTTTCTTCTTTCATTCCCTCTGTAAGTATTTATCGCGTCCGCTCTTCCCCATAGAGCCCAGCCTGTGCCACCGCATCGTGAAGCTCTTCAAACCCACAGCGCCCAGCGAGGAATCCCCGGCCAGCGAAGAGCTCAGCAAGGAACAAGAGGCGAAGAAAGCCGCCGACTTCTTGGAGGAACCGCCATTCTGGAGAAAGTGAGTCGGGGTGTCCCACAGTTGAAGGATTTGACGATAATAAACACGAGTTGTACCATAGCCAAACGTCCAGTTTGTTAAAATTGTTGCGAGGCCCGACCCAGTGAATATTCGTATATACAGACATGCGTATACACAGAAATAAATACATATGTCTATATATCAGATGTATTCTCATTTATCTATTTATTTATACGGTAGATATGCAGGTCTCTACTGATAGATATACATTTATTTCTGTGTAAATGGATCTCCGTATAACGAAAATGATGCCTCGCACAAGTTTGAAATACCGGTAAATATTCTCCGTTCTCTCGTGTTCCTGACGTGCCTCTCTTTTCCTCTTTGCTTCCAGCTTCGTAAACGTCAACGCCGTGATCTCCCTCACCATCGCCTCCTTCGTATGGGCCTTCTTCGGATAGGATCCTTTGTATATTGAAGAATATGTAGAATATGTGTAATATATAGTATGGTACAGAACTCGAGGGCTAATATGGTATATATCATATATTTACACTGCGGACGACAGCATGCATACGTTTTTTCTATACCAAATACATTTTGGTGAGTGCCAGCTGTCAACATTTCTAGCTCCATGTCTGCTGGAATTATTTAAAGGATGAAGGATGACGTTAAAGATCGTTTGCTGGATCAAAAAATCTTTTTGAATGATGCGTTATCCTTGTCCCCAATAGTGCAGTTTCGTTTATCTGAATACCATTGTATCATGTAATTTGTAAAGTCGGTATCTTTACAAAACCAAATATGATATCAGTCTTTCGTACAAATTAGTACTCAACTGAATTCAGCCAGTTGTTTATATTTGACATTTCTTGTTGTTGTACATCATGCAGGGTGTAGCAGTATTTCATAAGCAAATATTTATGTATATAGATCACGTGAAATATATGTTTTTTTTCATAAGTCTGTATACTGTTCCATCCACTTCCAAGGTCACCCCTGGGCATTGCTAAAGTGTGAACCGGACGGCTCTACTCGTAATCGAAACACGCCCCATATTCATACTGATAGGCTGTGTTTGGGAAACAATAGATGAATCTGGTTCTTCAGACGTTAGCAACGCTGAACTTGAAATTGTAGGACACCGTACTCACTGATCCCCAAAAAAGGATCAAACAACCTATTGGTTTCTGGTAACAAAATTTGAAGCCCTTTTGGTGGGACCATTTTGCGCGCCACACCTCTGTAGTTGTAGTTGACTTCACAATTACTCATTTACTTAGCATCCATTCCCACAGAAGAGGGATCATTTAGGTCGTGATGTGTACATTATTAGCGATTTTTAAAAGCTACCAAAGATATCAAGTTCCCCTGCCTATACCACACATGATCATAAAATGTAAAATTTCTACTCTCTGCTCTAAATTAATTTTACAAATAAGGTGGTCTATCCAAGATAGCCACCGTAAATTTTAGTCGGCTTCAGAAATGAAATACTAGATGCTCGATCCAGTTTTGTTAGATCAGTGACTGTACTCTCTCCTCTCTCCCTCCCTCCTTCCTTCTTTCCCCGCTTCATTTCTCTCTCTCTCTCTCTCTCTCTCTCTCTCTCTCTCTCTCTCACTCTCTCACTTTCTCTCTCACTCTCTCTGTCTCTCTCTCTCTCACTCACTCACTCATTCTCTCTCTCTCTCACTCACTCTCACTCTCTCTGTCTCTCACTCACTCTCACTCTCACTCTCTCTCTCTCACTCACTCTCACTCTCTCTCTCTCACTCACTCTCACTATCTCTCACTCTCTCTCTCTCTCTCTCTCTCTCTCTCTCTCTCTCTCTCTCTCTCTCTCTCTCTCTCTCTCTCTCTCTCTCTCTCTCTCTCTCTCTCTCTCTCTCTCTCGAACAACCTATTGGTTTCTAGTAACAAAATT
>NC_091551.1:27972087-27991323 GCF_042767895.1 Penaeus vannamei | reverse complement strand
TCTATATTCAAGCACTAAAGTAGCATGCATTAATTAGATACATTGGACACCAGATAACTCAAGACTCATTATTGTCTGAAACACATGTTCTTGCCTCATCCTTCCCAGTATCTGGATCATCCCCTGAATGCAAATCAATTTTCAGGTACTTGATCTAGTTATTACTCCATCAGGAATAATTATCTAGATGATGCAGGGTCTTTATTCTACGGAACTTATATTTCTTATTCATTCACTGAAAAGCATATGGCAAATGGAGTAGAAACACATGGATACACTATGAATACCACTAAATGAACAACTTATGATGATTCAGTGAACTGTTCTTATTGTCACCAAGTATTGGCTGTCAGCTGCCATATTTTATTATGAAAACAAGAAGGCCATGGTTCTGGAATGAATATTTAAAAGTAATAACACGTTATAAATCTTGTAGCATAACAAATTCTATCTCCTTCTCTGGACTTATCTTTGTTACTGCTGTCAGTGTGCTAACAGAGATCATTCTCACTGCTATGATCACTTGCATATGAAAACTTGGTTGTGTAACACATTTTTTCATATATCACTGATTTTGATGTTTTGATGATTCTGAAGAAAAAAGTTGGATTTATATTGTTCTTTAAAAGTAAATTTCCTCCTTAAAGTTAGTTGGATTTTTCTTTGTTTGGACCTTTGTTTGCAGTTTGAACCTTTGGTACTGTGAATGATGAGGAACTCAACTATTTCTAGTCCATAAGGGGAAGTGGTGACCTATAGAATCTGTAGGATTAGGCCGTATGGCATTAAGATGTACCCACATTATTTCGCAAAGTTAAAATAATTTCCATTTTTTTCATCTATTAGATGGCAGCTTATGGTGTGGATGGTAGAAGCACGGTTTTACCGCACCTCATAAGGACACCTGAATCGGCTCAATTTGACATGGTGCTGGATCACCTCTTTCTGAATTTAAACTCAACTGAAGATTTGTGAGTTCAATTCTGATTTGGATTTGGTGTGATTGTGGTTATTCATATTGAATTTTTTCCTGTACTATAAGTATTTTAGATTATTTATTTATTTATATTACCTGATTGGATAATGGTTCCTCATAGAAAATATTTTATAGGTTTTGTGATTCTGACTTTTTTGGTTTTTATAGGATTTTTTTTATAATTCTCTGTCAAAAATGTCTTTTTCTTACATGTTTTTTACTATTGATTAATATATCTTTCAGGACCCTTGAAAAGAAGCCAGATTATTATCCAATGAGTGGTTTCGCAAAACCACGCTGGGCCCTTGATGTCATCTTGTTTAGTGCAGAGATAGCAGATGAAAAGAAAATGCAGATTTCAAAACAAAAATCTCTTGATGATGAAAATACTCCTGGAGTATTCCATGTGAGTTTATAGAGATTTTTATTCTTGCATTTCAGTTTACAGTTAGTTAAATTAGAAGTATAGTCCAAGTGTTACATATAATAGTGAATAGACATGTGGAGGATACTTTTTGGAATGTGTAGAATACTTTGTCTGATAAAAGATTAATACTTAAGACAATTAGAAGAAGATAGAACAGAGTGAGTGATTCAAGAGCATTTGTATGATAATTTCTTATTGTTCCTGTTTTGCTAAGGGAATTCATTATATGCTAATAGTTAGTATGCATACAAATAAGATATCTCTGTCTTTAATCTAGTCATTGTGGAACATGTGTTAATCATTTATCTTAAGATATAAACATAAGATTTTTTTCTTGGCAGTTGGATGAGATCACCACACCATTAACTGAGTCAGGAGGTCAGGGTGGGTACCTCCAGTGGCGGCCTGTTAGCTACCTCACCAGTGATCGAGATATTAATTTCTCCACCTTTCCCAATATTAATGAGTCATTCCCATTTCTTAAGAACATTACACTTGCAAAGTCCTCTTTGGCATATGCACTGCTTGGAGAGGACTTGTTGACAAGAGTCACAGCCACGACAACAGTTGCATTTGGACAGCCAAAAGACAACTTCTACACTGGCAGTAACTATACAACATGGTAAGTACCTCTTCAAAAAATATGGTGTGCTAATACTTTAGAGGCCATGGATCCTGAAAAGGTTGTGGAAATGTTAAGCTTATATCTTTCAGTTCTTTCTATCACAAATTGGTAAAAGAGCCACATGACAAATAATTTTACTTAATTTGAACTTTTCAATTGGATTTAGAATCTTGGAAGCATATTGCATGGAAGATTAGATTTTGTTTAATCTTACACTGATTTCTTTGTAATTGCCATACAGTGAAGATGAATTAAAACTTTTTTTTTCTTACAGGACTGTGGCTATGGGGCAAGGTTCTCCTCCCATAGAGACATTTTCAACCATGGTAATCATTGTTATTAGCTTGGGGGTTGGCATCCCTGTGCTTATGTTCCTCATTGGAGGCATTGTGATAGCATCACGCAGGTGTCGCCAGTCATCTGATCAACTCCTGCTGAATTAGGCCTGTCAGTTTTGTGTATAATTGCCTCACAAAGATTTTTATGAATTTCTTGTGAAATGGTCAGTAGCATTTTGTTGCTCTTTTTTTTGTCATTTGTTATACATATACATATATCAAAACTTATGAAGTTATGCTAGACTTAAATGATAATTCAGTGCTAATTAAGATAAGTGCCTTCTTAGATTGTTGCATGATTTTGTTAATGTTCTGACACAACAAAAAGTTTGATACAAGTCCAAGTGTTATAGCAGGGCAATCTTTAAGGTGTGATAATATTAGCATATAGAAGACATGGCACCCAAACTACTCACCAAGGGACAGGTTTACTATGCTTAAAGTGGCTGTTAGTGAGGTCACACAGTGCTAGTTGTGTGATTTCAACCACTGATTGTTGTGCATCAGCATTCCCATGGTTTTCATTTACAAGTGTAAAAAAGTATTGTATTCATCTGGCTTTGTAAGACCAAAGCTTAGAATGCTGAGGTACAGTGTGCATCTCTCCCGTACTGGCTAGTGTCTCTGGATGAATATAATATAAACCACAAACTGTCATCAATATACATCCAGAATGAATTGATACCAGATACATTTAATATGGTATTGGTACATATCACAAAACTACTAGAATTTTTAAACTAGCTATTTTATGAAAAAGTACTGAAGTTTTCCCAATTTTAGCACTTTGTATGTGGATCCTTTTAATGATGAATTTCTATATTTCATTTTGCATTTATGTAATTCATTGGGAATTTTCTTTTTATACAATTGCTTTAGATAATGAATTGCGATATATGGGGTTAAGCAGGTATAAGAAACAGTTACATGAAAAGAAAATTAAATGAGAAGCAAAAACCAGCTCTGCTGTTCCTAGCTCTAGTGACAGTATATGGTTCTTCTTATATGTAGGGATAAATTAATGGTGCCTAAACATTTTGATAAAAAACTAATATCAGGTATAGGAGATGCACATGGTCAGTGTAGGAGTGTTTAGCAGCCTTTACAGTGGTTATAGAATTTATCTTTTAACTTGTTTTTAGTTAATTTCTTAAATCACAAAACTAGTAATATTTAATGGGACCAATAATATATTATTGTATTTACTAACCAGGCCACATTGTTGCTAGTCAGAACTTTTACAATTTAGAATTAACCTACTGATACCGGGTGCATACACTGACTAGTTTTGTTTTGTCAGTTTTTTTACACATGGATGGCTCCACAAGTGCTTAATAACCAAGTAGTCAAATACTAGGCCTGTCTGATCTTACCTTTTTACCCCAATCTTTTGTTTTGAGAAAAAGGTTTTATTTCTAATACTGTTATTATTATTACTGACATTATTATAGATATTATTGGTATCACCAATAATAATATAACTAATAACATAATAGAAATAGAAATAAAAGTTTTCTTTGTTTGTTAACTAAATGCTTGCAGAGCCAATTATATGTAAACAAAACTAACAAGTCAAAATCACAGTGGACAATCCATGCTGGCACATAGACATGCCCTGTCCATGTGCCCCTCCAGCATTAATAGGTAAACAGATAATGTTTTTTTATATATGTTGAATACCAAAGTTGACCGAGTAAGCCTAGACATGTATATATGATGTGAAAATCACATCCCAGGGAACAGTATGTATGCATATATTTTTATTGTTTACAATCTTTCATTTCTAATTTTCCAAATGGAAATTTTTGAATATTAACTTGGTGTCATATGCTCAGGTGCTGTAATCTGACGGCTGTGTAGTGTAAAACAGTTCCTTAAATTACTATAATTGTCATTTAAAATAACTCTAAAACAAATGGTTGTAATTTAAAGAGTTGGTATGTCATTTGAAAGCACTTGTTTTAACAACCTGACTTGTATTTCTTACATAGATAATCATTGCACTTAATGATAGCAGAGGTTATTTAAATTTGTATGATATGGTTTAACTTTTAATGAGTATCACATTTAATCTGAGGGCTTTGTTGTATTTTCAAGAATCAGAGGTTGTAAGAAAAATGGTGGTGTATCCAACTGATATGATGCTAATTTTGTTTATCTGAAAAATATACATCCCATACCATGTGTTAATATACTCTGGTTGTTTGATCTCATGAAAGAGAAAGTAATGTATGTGGGAAAAAGATAAACCATTTTACTGTATTCTTTATGAAGTATTTTATGAGAAATACAGTATATTTTAGTACAGTTCAGAGTCCATATTTCTACTCATAAATTATTTAAAGTTTACCCCATATTTCTCACCTCTTCATTGTCTGAATACTCAGTAGAACTTTTTCTGTAAACTTTAAATTTTTAGAGAGATTCTGTTGATAAGGGTCATGTACTGGTAAGCATTTAGTTCCTCTAAACAGTAGCGTATTGGTTAGTATGACTTATTGGGATCAGGAGTGTTTTCTGAAGTTCAGATACCAAGCACTGGACAATGTAACCCATTATATTACAACATGTTTAATCTCCCTGTTGTATTTTTCCACAATATTTCACCATGAATCAGTGTGACAACTGTATGGATCTGATGTGACTTACATCTGAGGAAATGTTCACTCAGGGTGTAAACTTCTGCATCAGAAGCAGATACGGTTAACTTTCCAAAATTTCTTGAGGGGAAAAAATCCTCACAAGCCACAACTTTCAACACTCTCTCTTCCACTACAGACTATTAAACTTGCCTCACAATTATTTGCATTACATGCTCTTTATAGTTATTTATTCCCCCTTTCTTTTTGTGTTTCTTCCTTTTTCTTTCTGTGATGGGATTTTAGTGATAGTAATTATCTTATCTGATAATGATGTAAACTATTCTGACAGTATACAGATGATAATTTTAAAGTATTCTTAAAAATAAGAGGTTGATTTGTGCATTGGCATTTATTTATTTTTTTTACATTGAAATGGTACCTGGTAAACAAAGAGTTAATTAAATTGTTTGAAAACTTGTCTTTTTGTATGAGAAAAGTCTGTTAAATAAGTGATAATAGGTATGGTTGTGTATTTTCTTTGTTATTTTTGTAAGAGGTTGAAATGATGTACAGAGATGTCTACTTCCATACGGATTGCTAACCTGAGCCTTTCCCATTTTGAAATCAGTAACATGTTAGTGAAACCATGGATATCAACACATTCACCTCAGTATTATGCAGACAAGGCACTGTCAGTATATCTCCACACCCTAAAAAGTAGGCACACTTACTTCACTATTACTTATTCATCCAAGGGTTTAAAGATTTATGTCATATCCACTTAAAACTATCCACAGTTGTACTTACAATTGAAATGAGGAACAAATGGTACCTACTGTCTGCAAGTCTGTTATCATTATAGTACATAAACCTCAGAGGCTTCTTACTTACATTCCATAGAAAACAGGTTTACTTTGATTTACTAATAACAAGTCTAATAAGAATGAAGTTATAATTGGGAGAGTAATCATTGTCTAATGTTACATGTCTTTCTATCATCTGTTGCATTCATTTATAATGTAATAGCATAATATTTAGTAAATTATGAAAGAATATGTATATTCTGTAATAAAAATTATTATTTTGCATTTAATTTTATTGAATAACATTTTTGGGTCATGTATAAGAGTACACTTTATAATTAAATAATTTTATTGCTTTCAAATATACAAGAAATATATAAATATATAAGCATGAGTATATACCCAGCCAGTTAAGTAAATAGAACATCACAAGGTGACCTAATGGAAATATCTGAAAGATAGTTTCATAATAGGCAGAAAAAATGTAAATAACATTGCAGTTCCCATTATACATAAACAAAAGCCCAAGAAATTATAATTCATGATTGAGATATTTCTCAAACATAAGTAGAAATAGTAAGATCTACAGATTATACAGGTTTGTTTATTGTCCATGTATCTAATGAGAGTAGGATGTGAAATTATCTTTATTTTTAGAAAAGTGAAATTCAGAGGCATTCATAGTCAAATTTATGTTCTCCTCAAAAGTGATGCAAGTTGTTTAATCCAGTAATTAGATTAAACAGTCCTGACACTAGAGAAAGTTATGATATTCCATGGCTAAGGAGTCAATTTTAGGCAGAATTTCTCGGCTTAATAATAAATCATTTTGGCAGAATATTTTGTGATGGCATCTTTCAATGTTAATTCAAGATTTATTAAATTGTTTTTATTTTGGGAAAATGAAATGAAACATATTTTACTTTGTTGCCAAAATTTCATGAAATCAGAAAAAGAAAACAAAACCCAACAAAGTATGTTTTTGATATATATTTGTCTCTACTGTAATACAGCCTTTTTTGCACTCATTATGGCATCATTTACTCCTACACCATCATATGAGTTCCCTGCCAATACCAGTGGGATTTTTGAGTCTCTAATCAGTTTCCTTGCATTGATAACCATCTCAGAATGTCCTACAATGTATTGTGGTATACAGTCTTTTAGAATGTTGACGCTATGTCGCACTGGTGCTTCTTTTATCTTAAGCACTGATTCCACTTCTTTGAGGGCAATGTCTAAAAAGCTCTCTGGTGTTGGGTTCTCTCCAAAATACTGTTTGAACCAATATCCTCCCATCATTATAGTTAATATGGTTCTGTCACCTTGTGAGAATGTGCATGTGTCAAAAATTACACCGAGAACCTTACTGGGTTCTGAGGAAGGCACAAGATACCCAAATGCTTGCTCATTCAGTTTGTCTCCTGTATACTCAAGTGTTACAACAGCTACTGTAACAAATGGTATTCTACTTAGTACCATGCTCAAGTCCATATCAAGATCACTCACCACTTGGCTTAAATGATTGGCAGGAAGACAAGATATAACCCTCTCAGTTTGTATTTCTTCACCATTTGTCTGCACAACAAGATGCCCCTGACTTCCCTGAATTCCTAAAACTGGACTGCTTCTCCTAATCTCAACACCACCCTGTTCAAGATGCTCCGCAAGGGTCTTTACTAATGTCTCTAAACCATCCTGAAGAGACCAAACGGCCCATTTTTCTTTCCTCGCTTGCTGGACCAGGTCACTCTTTGCCAGCCCAGGGTCTGGTTTCTCAGCATTCTTCCTGTCTTTGATGAAGCCCTTTAGCACAGAGCCATGTTTCTGTTCAACTTCATGCATTCTTTTGGCAAGTGCCTTGACACTAAGGTCTCGAGCATTACCAGCAAAGACACCCCTTGCCAAAGGATCAATTGCATATCTTGCAACATCTGAGCCAAAACGCCTGTTGACAAAGCTGAAGAGACTTTCATCATCAGCAAGGACTTTTTTTGCTCGCAGATCACTAATTGCACTAAGAGCTAATGGCTTTGAGAAGGGGGGAAGCTTCGTTAGGGCTGTCTTTAGGCTATTTGGTAATTTGTGTAAGGAGCCATTGACCTGAAATTAAATAAATTATTTGAATCTATAAGAAATAATGGAAGGAATCTTATGCCACATTTACAAGCACTGAGGCCTTGTTCATTTGCCCTTTGAATAAAAACAAATACTCTAAGGTGTTATTTTAAAAGTTCAGATCATATAACAATATTTAACCCTTTCCTAAAGTTTACAGCAAATCCATCTAAGCAAAGAAAAGAGGAACACCATCTACATACTTTAATCATCCTGTTCTTTGCAGATGGCTCCCCATAATGGACACTGCGAACTTTATCTCTTAGGCCCAGACTCTCTGCTAATGCTAAAGTGTTGGCTCCTGCATTACCAACCACTCTGTGTGTATGTAAGGTTAATTAGTTATATTCCTAGGAAGTCTACTATTATTTCAAGTCAAGTTCAGTGAATACTTATTAGTCACAATTTTTATCTCTTAATTTTACTAAGCCTGTAATAAAGCCTCTTTAAAAACTTCATCTTTATTAGAAACAGTTTCAACACAAATTCCTGGTCTTTGAGAGAAGAAAAGTACCATGAAAAACCATATGCAACTAACCTAAGTGTTCTTGGTCCGCCTTCATACACAACACCATCACTGTGCTTGGTGGAATCAATCCATCCTCCCAACCTATGCGAAGCTTCTAGAACTACAATCCTAGAGGAGGGGTTGACGGTCCGCAGGTAATGAGCAGCTGCCAATCCACTGATGCCTCCTCCAAGTACTGTCACTGTCATTATGTTGAATCAAGAATGGTTGGAAATACCACCTGTAAAAAAAAAGTAATAATAATTTGAAGTTTCAGGATTTTATATTTTGTTTTTTTTTAATCAATAATTTGCCAATTTATTCCTTCACATCCTGAAAAGATGTGAGATGGTTTATGTTTCTTGGGCATTGTTTTAGTATTTTTTTCTTTGATTTGGAAGACATAAAATTTTCTATTGAAAATGTCAAAATAAGAATCAGCAACTTTACGGTAAAAGTGAAGTTTCAACCAGCCATCTTTTACATGGCAAATAATATATGCAAAAAACAGAGGAAATAAATCTAAAACTTTTCTCTGTGTACTTTTACCACAAATAAAAAATTGGTCTTATTTTACACACAAGTGTCAGAGACCTCAAAAAGAAAAAGATATAGTTTCAGCCAACTATTAAAAGGTAAATTTTGCATGTAATGGGCAGAATGGCCAAAAATGAGACATTTGATTTCTGATATTACCTTCCCAAGTTGATATTAACAAAGTTATGTGACAAGTGAACGAGAGAAAAAAATCAAAGAAAAAACTATCTACACTGCATACCAGAAGGGAAAAGGGGAAACTGATGGGGGGAATTTACTCTTTCTTTTCCCTTCCCAACTCTCTCCGTGATAACAAACATACAAAGACAAGAGTTAAAAAATTAATCTTGGGTGTACAAAGTGAGCCCAAAATCCAAACAGATAACAAGTAAAGGTCACTCTGGATACAATACATCTATCTAAGACTTGCTTTGAATGTTATACCTGATGATCGCCTCCACATTTATTTCAAAATTACAAATCTCACCAAATACACTAATAAACGCACATTAACCTCTGAAAAATAAAAGGTCTTCTAAGGTTCCGTAACACCTGTGCATGATGATGTAATTTATAACTTCTGAGAATTGGAGCCTGACACGCACCTTTATCCTACCTGTTTGATTGTCTTGCCTCCCTCCTCTTCTTCTTAATATCTGACGTCTCATATATTGCACAAATTGTACGTAACTTGCTTCAACTATCAATAGGTAAAAGCTAGAAAAATTTCTTAGGGCATGGTCTTCAATTATAAGGACCATGCGTATAATTGTTTATTTTCTTTGTATCCTCTTTGTGGATATATATCCATACTAGCGTATATTTTATATGAAGTTTGCAGGAAAATTTAATAATCACTATTCCTATATAGTATTCGAGGGTAATATATTAGATTTAGGGATGAGAGGTATAAATATTTACCTTTTTTGACAGAAAGATCCTTTTCACTGAAATTTCTTCTGCATTTGCATGATTTGTACATGATAAATGTCATGAGAGTACTGACTCGAGTGAACACAAGTATGAAGAATATTAAACGTCAAAAAAATGCTGAATGAAGGGTTGAAAACAACTTTAAGTGGGAATTATCGAGCGTGACGGAGTGATAACTGAAGGACTGGGGACTCCATTCCCATAGGTAAAGGGTTCTCGACCCCATCTTGTCCAAGCCAAGTATTATTATGGAGATATTTGATTAATACAGACGAGCGAGCATTGGCGAGGGTAACTGAAATTGTATATTTTTAAATAAGATTTCGCTCGGAAGTCATGGTGTTGATTTGTAAAGTATCTTGCACAAAGCCGATTCTGTTGTGAAATATTACATGATACTTAACAGGAAATCATCTCATGTTTGTATCAGAATGGGGGAAATGGAGAATATATACTTACACTGAGCAGTATTTGCAACATCAGTTTGTGTAACCTACTACTGAAGCTAAAAAAATAATTTTATTATTGGTATATTGGTGGTTCCCTTCTCAAGAATTGTAATTATTTATTCTTACAAATTATTATTAAGAGAGCAACGGGGAAGGAATGGATAAACTGATATCGGAGTTGGTCCACTTGGAGGTGGCAGAGCAACAAAAGGTTCTGTCGGCTCTAGTGACACCATTATCACCTGAGAAGCAGCTGTCTCTCCTGCTTCCTGCTGTCTCCAGAGCCTCAGGGTAAGATAGCCCCTTTAACCCCCTTATGACAGAGGATACTGCATATGGTTGCTAATGCCATAATGTTAAAGGTTAAGCAAGATGAAAAAGATTCACTGTGATTTGTTGGTGAAGCTATCATCTTTATGTAATATTTAGACAAGGTAATTGTTTGTTACCCATAAGTACATTCACTGAAAATTTGTTTTTTAGACATCATCTTTTACTAAGATTTATTACTATGATTTCTAGTTATGTGAAATGGCGCCTAGCAGTGACACTAGCCTGGCAGGATACCCCAGACTTATTGGAGCTTTTGCCTGCCGAACTGCAGGTTATGGTTCTTCAATATTTGGATGGTCCAAGTCTCCTCACTGCTTGTCAAGTATGCCAGGGATGGAACAGGTATAAAACATGGAATTTAAACTAGTAATCCTATTTCTGTAAGTTTAGCCCCCTTATTAAATTCTTATCCCTGGTTCTTTCCTTCTTTCCTTATTCTCTCTTTTTTCTCTCCTTCACACTAGCCCCCCTCTTCCATGCTTCCTCTCTTCATTGCTTCGTCCCCCTCTTCCTCTCCTCTCTTTTAATCCCCCACTTCCTCTCATCCCCCCCTTTTCAAGTCTTTTTTCCCTGCTTCTTCATTACTTCCTCTCATCCTCTCCCTCTTTCCCTCTCACCCTCTCTATATTTCCCTTTTCTTTTCCCTCTTCCTCATTTCTTTTTCTATGTGACTGTAAATTTACCAGGGCAAATCCTCTATTTTATATTACAGAAGTCATTATGACTTTTCAGAGTATTGATGAATCATGGGCAGCTATGGCTAAAGAAGTGTCAGCAGCTTGGGGTCAACATGGATCTATTATCTCAGGGAACAAACTGGCATGAAGTCTATGTGTCATCTCTACGCCAACTCACATCTTTAAAGAATGGCACAGCTTTCGTTGAACGATTCATGCAACTCCAAAACTGCAATAAAGCTGTGAAGGCTGTTGATTATCAGGATGGATATTTGTGTACAGGTATTTTATTTTCAAAGTGGTTTTCAGTTGTTTGATTACTCATTTGATTCCCATATCTTGAGTGGCCTTATTGTATATACTTTTAAATGTAAATGTGTATGTAATTATGAGGTGTATCATTTCAGTGCATATCTCTGAAATATTTTATTTCCTTATTTCATTTCTTAGAAAGCTTAGGAAGAGATTACCATATTTCCCCTCAATTTCTGTTGAGGGTATGCTTATATATGTACAAAGATGACATTTTAAGATGCATACTCTTTTCAGTGTCAGAAGAAGACTACGTAAATATTTGGCAGCTAGACTTGAACATCCCTATCCTAACATTCCCAGTTGAACGAGCAGTGTCATACATCAAGTTCAGACCCAAGCAGTTACTTGTTTGTGGTCATTTTGTCGGTATATTGACTTCATGGGACTTGAGTGCTATGGACAAACAGTCTAGTGTAGTGTACAGTGGTGTGAATAACCATTCAAGTGAATATCAACTACTCAGATGCAAGTTCAAAATGCATGCGGGGCCAGTATTTTGCTGTGATTTTTCTAATGAACTAGACCTTTTGATAAGTGGTGGTGCAGATGACTGCATAAACTTATGGTGTCTATCCTCAGGATTGAAAGTAAAATCCTTACCCCATCAGGAGCACTGGGTACTAAGGGTCATCTTGATGCCTGTCATCACTCACTCACAGCAACACTGTGTCATCTCGATGACTAGAGACTGTGTCAACAAACTTACATGGGATGCACATTGCAGTGAAAGCTCAGGAACAGCAGATGTGGGTTCAAGGAAGATGGGCAGCATAGACCAAATTCAGAGTAAAATGTGTGTCCGTTTGAATGAAGGAAACCATAACTTCTTTACCCCTGGTCTTCATTGTAGCCAGAAATATATTGGACTGATAAAACAAGACATTGATGAAAAGCATGCTTGCCTATGTGTGTATGACATAGAAAATTTTGACCTTAAGTATAATATTACCTTGAATTTTAAAGTGAAAAAACTCCTTGCACTTGGCAACAGATATGCCTTACTTCTCACTGTAGGATGTGTTCTGTATTCCTCAACCTTAATGGTGGTTGATATTGTCACTGGAGAAAGCATTGGTTCTCACACCATTCCACATTCAAAGTAAGTGCATGTGTTGAGTTTACTACTTTGATTTTGTTTGTTTTCTACTACCATTTGTTTTTTTCTTTTATTGTGTGACTGATATTTTCTCTTCCTCTCCTGATTTCTCCTACTCCACCCATTTCTTTTCTCTCCCTTTTTTCTCTCTCTCCTCCATTTCTCTCTCTCTCCTCCTTTTCTCTCTCTCCTCCATTTCTCTCTCTCTCCTCCTTTTCTTTCTCTCTCTCTCTCCTTTTTTCTCTCTCTCCTCCTTTTCTCTCTATCTCCTCCTTTTCTCTCTATCTCCTCCTTTTCTCTCTCTCTCTCCTCCTTTTCTCTCTCTCTCCTCCTTTTCTCTCTCTCTCCTCCTTTTCTCTCTCTCTCTCCTCCTTTTCTCTCTCTCTCTCCTCCTTTTCTCTCTCTCTCTCCTCCTTTTCTCTCTCTCTCCTCCTTTTCTCTCTCTTTCTTCTTTTCTCTCTCTTGCCTCCTTTTCTCTCTCTCTCCTCCTTTTCTCTCTTTTTCCTCCTTTTCTGTCTCCTCCTTTCCTCTCTCTCCTCCTTTTTTCTCTATCCTCCTTTTTTCTCTATCCTCCTTTTCTCTCACTCCCCTCTCTCTCCTCCTTTTCTCTCTCTCTTCTTCTTTTCTCTCTCTCTCCTCTTTTTCTCTCTCTCTCCTCTTTTTCTCTCTCTCCCCCTTTTTTCTCTCCTCCTTTTTTCTCTCTCCTTTTCTCTTTCACCTCCTTTTCTCTCTCTCTTTTTCTCTCTCCCCTCTTTTTCTTTCTCCTTTTTTTCTCTCTCCCCTCTTTTTTCTCTCTCCCCATTTTCTCTCCCTTCTCCTCTCCTCTCCCCCCTTTCTCTGTCTCTGAGAAAGAATATATGTAAATTATACAAAAACACGTCACTTTCAGAATGACCACACCAGATGGAGCACAGCTCATGGTCGGTGATGTGGAGTGGTTGGACGGTCTCAGAGGTCAGGTGTGTCCGAGTTCTGCTACACCAGCTGTCAAGGAGGATGAGGGAGGCGAGGGAAGAGCAGCCGAAGAGCAGTATGGCGTGCGCGAGGACCTAGGAAACCTGGGTTTAGATGCAAGAATTCAACAACTGAACATTTCTAGTGCACCCGAAAAGAGTTCTCTGACGCTGGAGAGGCCGAGTCGTCTCGTGCTGGCAGCCGGCGTGCAGAGCGAACCAGGCAGTTTGTTTACGCTGTGGTGGTCGTACTCGCGTGCAACTACGAAGTGTAAAAAGGAGTAGTATGTGTATTGCGTGTTGCTTAATGATGTGATATTCTGATTTTTAGTACTTTTTCTGCTTTCTGGCACATTTCATTGCTTATTTTATGGGGATCTGCGCGTGCGCGTGTTTGATCTGTTTGTATAATAATGTTATACTGTTTAGTTTGTCAGTTTTATAGGTCTGATGTCATAGGCGTTGGCCAGTTTCTATGCACTGATGTCACATTTTACAAGAATTGTAGTTTTATTGAAATGCTTATTGTGACAGATCTTTTCCTAGAATATTTCATGTTAGTGTATACGACCTCAATGAACGGTGAGAAATAGAGGGACATTGATTTTACTCTAATAAGAATTAAACTATTTTGCCGGGATTTTAAGCAGGCTGTTGCTCTAGTCCACAAAACGCTCTAAAAAATAAGTTGTACATGCCAAAAATGATACATATAAATCATTCACTTTTATTCCCTTTCATTCAAATTCCTATACGGTCAGGCGCGATTTTTTTTTTTTTTTTGTATGACATAAATAACCCAAGTGAAATAATAGTAATTTTCCATTAATTAAACCATACATAGTTTTAATTGATACTATTTTGCTTTATCATGTGCACGGGTGTGAACGATCATTTAGTAGTACAATATTCCATTTAGACGTTTCGTAGTATTTTTTCATAGAAACCCGCATTAAAGGTGCATCATGGTTAAAACAAGAAAAAGGAATGACGTGGTAAAATTAGAAAAATCGCTATCGAAAAACAAAGGGTACACCCCACCCGCGTGTACCTAAGTATACCGCACTCAAGCATTCCACTTTATATAAATTGAGTAAAACACATTGCCACACAAGGGTACTTTGGTTAAACCTTGTCTACAAACTGAAAATTTAACATCAACTCAAAAATCAGTCACTTCCACACATTTGTCTCGGGGAGGCAGTAAAGCATTGGTGGATTGCATCTTACTTCAAAGAGAGTCATTAATGGTACCACAATTGGCGTTAAAAAGGTCTTATGGCAATAAAAAAGTCTACAATTTAGCAAATAACTTTCGGGAACCTGCTCGCAATGGAGGACGTTAATAGATCTCTTCTTCCCTTTTTAAAGTTAAACGAAAGGTCTACCGGCGCGCTGTCCCTACGTCACCTTTCGCAAGCGTAAGCCGATTCGCCCTCACTACCTCATCTTTAGCGAGAGTTCCGCAAAAACGAAATTGACGAGATCGCTCATATTACTGTGTTGAACGGAGGGTACTTTGGTTTTCAACTGGAGATTATTAAATTAAGTCCGTATGTTACTATGATTTCGGTTTTCCTTTTTCCGAGGCGTAAATGCATGTGGTGGATGTTTGATTAGAGGCAACATGCCCAAATAACTACTTAAAATAAACTACCAATAGATTACACCCATGTATATGTGGAATATTTGGCCGAAATACGGATAATTAAAGTAAGATTCTCTGAATGTACCAAATCTTTATGCTATGAAGGGAAATGTTTTATTCATACGACATTAAAAATGCTTGAAATATCAAGGCAAAATATTCAGATATTAAGACCAATTGACGATGATCTGAATGGCACCGTGTTGCCAACATTTATACATACACAAATGCAATCACAATAAACACCATCATATTCTGTTATGGTTATTCGATAAAATCCATTTATTAATTACATCCTCCATATTAACCTAACGAATTCGCTTTCGATAACTGCATGTTGTAATGGCACGCTTTGTAGCCGTGACTTTCAGGACTTTCATCACACTATTTCATCAGATTAACACCATTCCGTTAACCCTAGCCTTCGTCTTCAGAAATTGAATATTCTTTAATATTTTTGGAAGTGTTCTTAAATAAATGTAAAAGGAATGTTTTTTTTTCTCGTTTTCATTTAAAATAAATAAAATGTAAGATAATCTACACCTGGATTCTCATTCGCACTAGCACGCACACGCACACATCTACACAGAGAGGGGGGGAGGGGAGAGAGGGGGGGAAGGGGGAGAGAGAGAGAGAGAGAGAGAGAGAGAGAGAGAGAGAGAGAGAGAGAGAGAGAGAGAGAGAGAGAGAGAGAGAGAGAGAGAGAGAGAGAGAGAGAGAGATAAAAATACCAAAAGCTGCTTCTAACTGTTTAGCCGGTATAAAAAGTAAGAAGTTTCTTGTTTTCCCTTTACACATATGCTTGTAATGTAATGGTTTAATATGTAATTGGTTAAAATAGTCTTTAGAACCGTTTTAAAATCTATATTTTGAGTATGACATTATTTTAGTTATGGAGGTATGCCCATTAGGAAAGTAAATAATAATAATAATAATAATAATAATAATAATAATAATAATATTATTATTATTATTATTATCATTATTATTATAATATTGATAAATATCAAAATTAAACGAAAAATTACCATTGAAAACTTACAATGCGTAACGAACGTGATTTTCTGACACGACGAGTAAAAATTGTGACTTCCTCTCTCCCTCTCTCATTCTCTGTCAACCCGTTATTCTCAGCCAGAGGTATTCACACATTTTCACTTACAGATTAGACCATTACACTGCCAATCGACTGTAAGTCCTGCAAATGTGCTGAGTGTGAAATGTGCTAGAGACCTAAGGTCATATAGCACTATAGGAAGGTATATTAAAGGAGGGGTGAAGGGTGATAGTTGCTATGCGTCAACTGTCTAGAGTGATGGGTAAGGAAGTTGCTGTGTGAATGGGCTATGGTGGGTTTAGGTAAGGGAATTACATAAGTGTTTCACGTGTGTATCCAGGAGGGAGCAGAAATGATAGAGGGGATGGAAGGAAGGAGAATGTACGTGTAGTTGGAGTTGAGGGGGGGGGGGAAGTGGTGTAGGGAGAATATGAGTAGGATGATGGGTGTCGGGAGGATGGATATCTTCAGTAGTTGGATTTGAGGAGGATTGGTTGTGTTGGAAGGGAGTAGGAGGATGGGGTGTAGGGGGGAATATGAGTAGGAGGATTGATATCGGTAGTATCAGGAGGATGGATTTCGGCAGTCACTTCGCGTGTGGAGGGAGCACGAGTTGTGGAATTTTATGTCTCAAGCATAGCTTTGAATATCTTCCATAGTTTCTGCAATAGAGTTGATTGGAGAGTTTTGTGAGACAATAGTTTTCTTATGAGGGGGGGGGGGGGAGAGGATACTGGTGTCTGAGGAATAAAGACAAAGGTAGGTGGAGGCAAGTGTGAGGCAGGGGAAGGGCGGGAACGTTGTCTGTCTGCTGCGGGTAGTGCGGGGAGGGAGAAGGGGCGGTGTTGGGGCTGAAGTTGAGATTGGCGTGCCTGGGCTTAGAGTAGCAAAACAATTTGACTGGGGGAGATAGAATGTCGAAGTGGGGAAGTAAGTAGGTATAGGGGAGGGTGTAGGAACATCTTGAGGTGGTGGGGGAGGGGCAGAGCGAGCGACATTACGAGAGCAGGGAGTATAAGAGAAACCTTGTCGGCGTGCTTCCTGTCTGGCTTCACGTAGAGTGAGACCATCTTTGTATCTGAGAGCTGCTACCTCAGACTCGAAATTATAAGTGGGACAGCCTTTATAAAGTACATCATGGGGGCCGCCGCAGTTAGCAAATGTGCGTGTTTGTACAGGGCAGTTTGATCGGTTATGACCGGGTCGGGCACATATGGGGCATCGGTCTGTGGAGCGGCAGTGTTTGGCAAGATGTCCAAAGCGCCAACAGTTTTGACATTGACGGGGAGGAGGTTGGTATGGTTGAACAGGGAGGGATTGTCCACCAATGTAGATACGAAAGGGATGGTCATGTGTACCGAAAGTAATTTTGGCAATGTTGATGGGTTTCTTTCGATGACCTCTAGGAGGAATGGAGTAGCAATGTGCCGATTTCACGTCTTGGTCTTCACAATCTGACCAATCTTTGGTATCGACTGGGCAGTCTGCTGGGGAGATGGAAATAGTTCCGGTACAATTATTAAGAGTTGGATAAGGTTCTGCAGGAATGGGTTTGTCAGAGAGATCAGTTAGATTTGATAATGCTATAACTTCAGTTTCAGGTGTGACTGTAACGAGACGGGAACGATCGGGTCGGGTACGGAAGGGGACTCTGCCTACTTGTTCTTGGAGACATTGTTGAAAGAGAAGAGTGTTGCCTGAGTAAGGAGTTGTAGGGGGGGGGGGGTCACGAAAGTCGGTCCCATTTGGCTGGGGTAAATAGAGTATTTAAAATATTGGTAGAGTTGTGGATGGTAGAAGGACGAGGACGTGTGGTAGAGGGAGTATTATTGAGGGGGTAGTATTCCGGAGATGGAGAATAAGGATGTAAGATAGTAATAAAGGAAGATGAGGTGATTGGTGAAGAAAACTGTGGGGTTAGAATTGATCAAACTGAAAACAGTTGGGAGAGTAGGAGTAGGCATTGATGAGTGGGTAGTAGTTGTAGTGTTCAGAGTTCGAATCGGTGGGGCTATTTGATGAAGGGGCAAGCTTCATTGCCTCGTAATATGGGCATTACTTCTTTCTTACTGGTCATGGGAAGTCTTGGCTATGTTGGGATATAAACAGTCTACCCCTCAGGATCCCCTTGAGGGGTAAGGGCCAAACACAAAACAGGGGAATACCGTGCACATGGTTCCCCCAGGCCGTTCAGGACTGGCACAAGGTCAGCCTTTCATCCTTTCAGCACGGCTCACACTTTAGGAAGTAGACAGTAGGAGATGAAGGGACGGAAACAGAAAGCTGGAGGGGGAAAAGACCATGCAAAATTAGTTGAGTCGAGGGCTGAGGCCCTAGGCAAGGGAGATCCCTGCATTGGGTCTCAGTCTCCGTCTCCTAAGCCTCCCACGACAACAACGGGCAAGGGATTGGGGGGTCTTGGTATTAGAGAGGTACTGTATAATTTATGTTAATATTTTCCCTTATACAGTGAATATCACCCGATGTAAATCAATACCTACATTTACTGCTTTCAGCGTTACTAATGACCAAGCGCTTTAAACCACATAAATCCACATAAAGTACTTAAAGCATGTGACTTAAACGCTCCAATACGTGAATTACATAAGGAAAATTCCTCCATGAGCGGTGTCCTCAGTTAGACGGAAAATAGAACCTCTTTAATTGGTTGTCTTCCTTATATCCACATCGCAATCCACTTTCCCGTTTCAGCAGCGGTAACAGACCCTTCCCCCTCAGCATTTTAGCTCAAAACATTCATAAACGTCAGTAGTGTAAATTTGAACGAAAAACGAGCACTGGCACCTCGCATCAGTTATCGTATGAAGAAAGGGGGAGACTAGATTACCCCCTGAATTAAC
>NC_091551.1:27959158-27964087 GCF_042767895.1 Penaeus vannamei | reverse complement strand
CCCTTAATGACTAAGTACTTGCGGATCCATCTATGTGAAAAGACAATTAATAAAATCACTTGTAGTGGGTATGGCATCTCTGTACAAGCCATTATCGATGGCACTGTGTTAAATATAACCCTGACAAAGGGTCTACAAAAAGAGGGATAGACATTCAAATAAATAATTAAACGTATAGAAAATACCAATGGGGTTTGAGTTAGAACCTCTACAGATCAAAATATTATACAAAACCCTTCAACGTCTGAATAACAACAGCTATTTTACATTCTAAAACAATCAAGCACATAAATGGTTGGTTCAAGACTTAAAGTACATTGAAAAGCATACAACTCATATTTGTCTGTCCCTTGATTTCCTTGATAATTAACTGATATTTTTTCCTAAAAACAAATATGGCAATAAAGAATATTTCTCTTAACATTGCATAAATATATCTGTACATAGGAATAACATATATCCTGAAGAAAACACGGTCTCTATATGATTTATATCATTATTACAAATGAATCCTAGGAAATGACAGGTAAAGTTCCAGTTTCTCTGACACTTGCATGTCCAAAGTACATACAAGATTATTTTCCTAGATCTATTAGCTCTGTCCTTTGCATATATAGATTTTCCTTATAAAATAGGGCTGGTTGAAACTTAAACCTTCCCAAATAACTTACCTATTTCGATATAATCATAAAGAGTAATATCATGATATCTAATTAATCATAAAAAGCTACATTAACATCCACCATTAGCTTTTCTGACAACACAACCAAAATATAAATGGAAAAAATGGCAGTACTTCCATAGTGCTATGGGCATAAAAATGCTAGTCTAATAACTTTAATTATTTACTTCCTTTTTAGGCAACAGTCATCATGTAAAAAAAAATTACATATATATAGGCTTTTTATTATATAATTTCACACAAACCACATTTGAACCAAACTCAAGCAAATAAATTTGCATCAAAACTTTGTATTTTATATGAAATATCCCGTTAATACTGGGATAAATTCTCGAATCTCAATCTCAATACACATATATATGCCACTAAAACAAACGTTTACTCAAAATTTAACAAAACTTAAAATAGGAAATCACTTCGCGCGTTTTGATGTACCTCTTAAGACACTTCCTGCTTAGAATGTAGTTATTTTCCACTCAGCAAGAGAGTACGGAACGTCACACTCGAGAGACTCTTCGCATGACGTAGACTCGTGACGTACCAGCTGTTCCTACTTACGTCAGTCAGCCTTTCATTTGCGCTAAACTGTAGCGAAGTCAGCCAACGTCGCTAACCTTTTCCCCCGTAAAATCCAGTGCTATACTCCTTATCAGTCCTGATGGTGCGACGAATCTCTGCAAACTATATTTTTAAGTTATTGAGTATCGATTAATTCTTGTTGGAATGTCTAGATCTAATCTCCTTGGTTCCTGGAACTGGTGCGATGCGAGTTTACCAGTTGCATGCATTAAAGTTGAAAGTTTATATATATTATGAAAATGTTGCAAACTTCAAACGTGATTCAACATGATCCGGCATTCATTGAGAAAAACGGCACGCATAATCAGTGTCTACCACATACAGGAGCATATTGTTCACCTGTTTTCATTATTTCAGAAATGCTATTACTCATGATCGAAAACCATCATTTGTCATTCGTGAAGGTAAATAAGGCTGAAGTGGCAGAAAGGATAACTTTACGTTTTTTCTCTTAGAGGGCAAACATCTTTGCGCTAAAGAGAGCAATGTAGCACAAAGCGCTAGGCATCTCGACACTACGCACCGGGATGTCACTAAAGACATCATTTCCTTACAATATTTTTCGCCTATTTTACGTAAAGTAACCGTACATTTTTCATGCTTAGTAAGTAGCTTCATAAATTATGAACGTAGGGATATAATAATAAGAAAAAGGAAAACCAAGGAAGAAAAAACCTTAAATTCCACTATCGCGAAAATAAGTTCCAAATTCTCTTGATGAGAGAATACATTGAAGTTCGCGTTTGATATCACATATGTTCTTTTCCCCTCATCCCTCGAAACTCCATGGTAGATAATCAAATTCCATTTCAATACCCCTTCATACTTGCAAACGACAAGATTGAATGCAGTGGGCCAATAAGAATAAGCGAAATCCAGGCTAAATGAAGGTACTAATTTGCGCGGCGGAGGAAGAGAGACGTCACACGCAGGGATGCGCAGCGGCTCACTCGCAACTCGGCCTCACACGAGACGAAAATGCAGCTTTCGATAATAACCGAGTGACCTTTGATTTTCCTGATTTATTCGTACATTCTGCTATGGATGTGATACCTTCAACCTCACGGTGTAATAGTGCGGTGAATAAGCAATTTAGTGCCGTAGAAATTGGTGAGTTATTCGCGGAGGAAGGCTGTGAAATAAATATTTGAAAGAGAGATGAATTTCGCGGTTTAACGAAGAGTCTTTCTCTGTTGCAGAACTGTACTATTTGATAGCCAAGTATTTATCGTCCGGCCCCTGCAAGAAAGCGTATGAGGTAAGTGTTGTTGATGGTACAGTGCAATATCTACCCGTGATCTAGCTGGATCTGACGAGTTTTCTCCTCGTTTCAGGTGCTGAGGGCCGAAATTGAAGAAAATCAGGTGAGTTTGAGATGTTGTGGCATCTGTCAGCTGACGGAACACGTGGTTGTGTGTACATTGTGAGATGCCGGTAGTGGGGGGCGTGTGTGGGAGGGGACAGAACCCCCCCGAGTCACACATTTCAGGTGCCCCCCCGACCTCTATGTCATTTTTACGTTTTTCTCTTTTTTCGCAGTTACTACCTAAGAGATATGACTGGCTGGGCAATGAACATAGGAAATCACTCGATGAAGTGGTAAGTGCTATGGAAATTTTGACCCCTGTCACCGTTTGTACCCGCGGGAACGTGAGGGAATGGTGGGAAAGGGTGCGGGAAGATGGAGTGTAACATATATGTGAAATAAAGACATTGTGCAGCATTGATCATTGTCTGGCTGGAAGGTTTCGGCGAAGGAAAACATTTCTCCCAGTGGCGTACCTTGGCGCGGGTGGCGGTTGTGGACGTGCCAAATATTCATTTTTTCATCACCTTTCCCTCCCACTTCCTTTCATCATTTGGGTCTCCATTACTTTTTATCATGGAGATACTTTATAAAAGTTCAACATTTAAAAAGAAATGTGTAACTTAGAAACAAAATGGGAAGCGGTAAAATAAGGGATAGAAATAACTGTTTGGAACCTCGACTGGATGCGTGCCAGCCACACCGAGTGACGAAACTGGCAGCCATTCAGATTCGCCGGAGAGCCACCGCGGGAGCACAAGCGCGATTCTCATTGGTGGACAGACGTCGGCGGGGAGGGGCTTGCCGTAGGGATCAATATTGTGCAACAAGAGAAACAAAGAGGTTGCAAGCCAAGATGAGCGCTATTGGAAGGCGGCCAGACCACCACCACCACCTCCTCCCTTTCTCTGCGTCCCTCCCTCTCCCCCTCTTTACTCTCCCTCCCTTTGTCCCAGCCCCCCCTCTTTGCTCTCCCTCCCGTTGTCCCAGCCCCCCCTCTTTACTCTCCCTTTGTCCCGTCCCCTCTTTTGCCTTTCCCTCCATCCTTTATCTACCTCTACTCTCGCATTTTCTGCTCTCAACCTTTCGTCGTTCCCCTCTTGCCCACTTCTCTTCCCCCATCCTCGTCCACATTGTTGTTGTGTTCGTCGTCGTCGTCGTCGTCGTCGTCGTCGTCGTCCTCCTCCTCCTCCTCCTCCTCCTCCTCCTCCTCCTCCTCCTCCTCCTCCTCCTCCTCCTCCTCCTCCTCCTCCTCCTCCTCCTCCTCCTCCATCCCCTCCTCCTCCTCCTCCTCTTCCTCCTCCTCCATCCCCTCCTCCTCTTCCTCCATCCCCTCCTCCTCCTCCTCTTCTTCCTCAACCTCCTCCTCTTCCTCCATCCCCTCCTCCTCCTCCTCCTCCTCCTCTTCCTCTTCCTCCATCCCCTCCTCCTCCTCCTCCTCCTCTTCCTCCATCCCCTCCTCCTCCTCCTCCTCCTTCATCCCCTCCTCCTCCTTCATCCCCTCCTCCTCCTTCATCCCCTCCTCCACCTCCCCCTCCATCCTCCTCCTCCTCCTCCCCCTCCATCCCCCTCCATCCTCCTCCTCCTCCTCCATCCTCCTCCTCCCCCATCCTCCTCCTCCTCCATCCCCCCTCCTCCTATCCTTCCTCCATCCCCCTCCCCCCTCCTCCATCCCCTCCTCCTCCTCCTCCTCCTCCTCCTCCTCCTCCTCCATCCCCTCCTCCTTCGCCATCCCCTCCTCCTCCTCCTCCTCCATCCCCTCCTCCTCCTCCTACTTCATCCCCTCCTCCTCCTCCTACTTCATCCCCTCCTCCTCCTCCTCCTCCTCCATCCATCCCCTCCTCCTCCTCCATCCCCTCCTCCTCCTCCATCCCCTCCTCCTCCTCCATCCCCTCCTCCTCCTCCATCCCCTCCTTCTCCTCCTCCTCCATCTCCTCTTCCTCTTCCTCTATCCCCTCCTCCTCCTCCATCCCCTCCTCCTCCTCCTCCTCCTCCATCCCGTCCTCCTCCTCCTCCTCCATCCCCTCCTCCTCCTCCTCCTCCTTCCATCCCCTCCTCCTCCTCCTCCTCCATCCCCTCCTCCTCCTCCTCCTCCATCCCCTTCTCCTCCTCCTCCTCTATCCCCTCCTCCTCCACCTCCTCCTCCATCCCCTCCTCCTCCACCTCCTCCTCCATCCCCTCCTCCTCCACCTCCTCCTCCATCCCCTCCTCCTCCACCTCCTCCTCCATCCCCTCCTCCTCCACCTCCTCCTCCATCCCCTCCTCCTCCACCTCCTCCTCCATCCCCTCCTCCTCCTCTTCTTCCCTTCTCTCCTTCCTCCCCTCCTCCTCCTTCCTCTCTTCTCCTCCTTTTTCTCCATCC
>NC_091551.1:27949158-27954158 GCF_042767895.1 Penaeus vannamei | reverse complement strand
CTTTTGCCAGTATGAATACTTCAGCTCTAGGGAGTGCTTGCTTGGTGTCCTCAGCTCCCACTTCCTGGCTCTTTCTCCCTCTTCCAGCATTAACCTTATAAACTCTGCAGCTTCTCACTTTAACTAAGTGATTTTTGACCTAACTTATTCATGAATTTTGAAAATGAGCTGGACTGAAAAGCTGTGCATCACATGCTTACATCACAGGGATCTGTGATGGGCAGGGTTTTGTGCTGCAGCCTTCACATATCTGATGAACCCATAGATACTAGAAAGCACAGACAGTGCATAAGATTTCAGAAGGATAGTGATTTTTCCTTTTTTTTTTTTTTCTTGCCTAAAGACAAGGACAGGGTACAAATGTGAATAGTCATTAGATATATTTGTTTACAAATTATAGAAATGGGTCAAAAGAGACTTGGATAATTTTATTACTCATCTTCTTTAAGCCATGGTACTTTTCAATTTCTCATTCATGTTGACAAGGATAGTTTTGAAAAAATATGAAACCATTTCACTTCCACCACTATCATCTTATGGCATGGTTTCTCAATATCACTAAGAGTGGAATTTGCTACCTTTTATGAAATTTCCTAAAGATCAGGAACTTTCCATGCTGTTCATAACACACTGAATTAGTCTTGCAAAATGTAGGAGCTGGCTGATACTTCTGTGAGGACACAGATTGTGTGTGAAGGACCATGTATCATGAATATTCATATGGTTACTTTAGGGTAAGGGGGATTCTGATTTTGAAATTTTGTAGATGTACCTTTCTGTGGTAGGCTGATTTGTTTTACTCATCAGTCAAGACACTTAGGCAGGTAGATTTAACCATATATTGTACTTCTGTATTTGATGCATTTTATGTGAGCTATTGAAGAAAATTTTCATAAGCTCATTACTAACAAATTTGTTATTATTTAATTGCAGATATATCATTACCGGTGCTGATGACACATTGGTCAAAATCTGGAGCACCTTTGATGGACGTCTCATGGCCACCTTGAGAGGAGCATCAGCAGAAATTTCTGATCTTGCCATCGATGGGGAAAATACTTTAATTGCTGCTGGATCCTGTGACAAGATCATCAGAGTATGGAGCCTCCAGACCCTGGCACCTGTAAGTTGATTAATTTTGGGGTATGATGGTATAGTTTGATAGTTTAAAGAACCAAGGGCTATTTTCTAAAAGTGAATGTCTCTAAGTTGGTATAGTTTCTTGTAGGCATTAAGACCTCATTTCTTTATATGGTAGAGCTATAAAAAAAAAAAAAAAATGTATGTTCATATTTATTAGCCATTGATGAAACATTTATAACAACAACCCAGTGCCAACGGGTAAAAATGTTTGGCAAGTGGACATAATAACAGGATTGTTGGTGCATATCGGCAGTTACCCTGTTTGTGCCTGGCTTGATCAGTAGTTTGTAAGTGACATTTGGCACATAAAAGCTTTTATTTTGCTATGATTTATAAAAATGTTATGATTTTGAAGGTTTATCTTCATTATAGGTGCTATTGCCCAATATCTTTACCATATAAATGAAGCCACTACTATTGGAGAAAAGCAAACTCCGTCCGATGAGCCAATGGTATGGGAATGGGCATGATATGATGCCATCTGTTTTTCGGTCCACAACAACCATGGCATGTACGTACATGCCACCCGTCGTCTACGGGTTAAAGTAGCTGAACAGGAAGAATGTAAAGATTAAAAATCCTGATGAATACTAATGAAATCATTTTCAACAGGTTGCAGTCTTATCCAGCCACACCGGCATGATAACTGCCCTTCAGTTTTGTCCAGCTCCAGACAGTGAAGGAGTCTTGGTATCAACAGGTGGTGATGGTTGTGTGGCCTTTTGGACTTACACTCGCAGATCAGGAGAAATAAAGTTTGAGTAAGTTGCAGTCAATGATATGAGAGTTATTAGTGTTAATCTGACACTTGACAGGTTATTTTCAGTTTAACCAGTTTCTGTTTTGAAAAAAAAGAAGAAAATGGAGCTTGGGGGAAAAAATTTGTGTACTTAGTGCTGTGAAAAGTGAAGTGATGTGAAAATTGTGTTAAGTGTGTATGAAAATATTGATTCGAGTACAGCAGAAAAGAAAAAAAGTAATAGCAGAAAATTATATTGGAGATAATAATGTAGAAATATTATAAACAGAAATGTAATAACCATGATCTGAATTCTAGCAGCATGCCAAGAAAAATATAGAAATGTAAATTATTTGGGAAAAGTATGTAGGTTTTGCATTATATGTGTCAGTCCTAAGTCTTTGAGGAAAAATTAGAAAGTTCATTGAAATGTGTAAAAATAAGCATATTTTACTGAGACTATTGCCATGGTCTGTTATTACAATTCTGCACCTTGAAACCATGTGGATGGGAATGTAGGTGTGGGCAAGGTATGTTGATATCTTCTGTTGAAAATTTCACAAACAAGATCCATGTTCTTATTTAATGAATAACCACACAAAAATAATGGAGGCATACGTATTCTATTAAATACTTTAAGGCTCTCTCATCCATATATATATATACATATATACACACACACACACACACGTATATATGTTTATATATATATATTTATATTTATATTTATATCATCATATCTTTTCATACCACCACTGGCACCATTGGACAGCTGTTTGATTTGCATCCAATAGGTCTTGATCTGTGCAATGTGGGCCCAGTTTGCATTCTCGGAGGATGTGATCCATGTTTGGATAGGTTCTCCACACGGACAGGTTGGTTGGGTCACAAGTCCCCACTTGTGGAGATTGTTGTTTGTGCAGCCAACTCTTGCCCTAGCTCTGTTCAGGACCACCCATTCGTTCCTTTTGAAGGACGTTCCATTAGGGAGAGATTCGGATGGTGGTGATACTGAAGCATAGGATGCTGACCTGTCCCATAGCTCCCATTGCTCCAGTCGGTGTTGTGCTGGGCTGTACCCTTCTAATCCCAAGGTTGTGACAAAGCTCTTACGAGATTTAAGTCTTTGTAGAACCTGTTGATACCCATACAGTGGGTGTCTGCAGTCATTTAGTTGTTTGTCACGTTCTTGCTCTGTTAGGGTGTCACGTCTGATGGCAGGTTATGCGATGCTGGCCATGCGGTAAACGGCTGGTAGAGGTGTGGATTTCAGGTTCCCTGTGATGATACGGCAAGCCTGATTCAGCTCTGTCTATTGCTGATGCATGACAGGACCTAGCCCAGCCTGGGGCACAGTATTCACAGTGCCACTGCTGTGGTTTTGAGGGTGTTTGGATCTGTACCCCATTTTGTTTTTGCAAGTTTCCACAGAAGGTTGTTACGACTTGCAGCTTTTTCTTTCAGTTTCCTAGTGTGCTCTTTGAATGATAGAGTTCTATCAAGAGTCACACCAAGGTATACTGGGTATTTGGTGTTTTTCAATTCTTTATTCTCCCACCAGACTCTGAGGTTTTGGTTGGCTTGACTGTTGTTGAGGTGGAAGGTGCAGACTTGTGTTTTTCCTGGGTTAGCATTTAGGAACCATTGTTTGTAGTAGTCTGAGAGTATTGTTAGTGCTTCTGTAAGTCTGTTTTCAATTATTTCAAATTATTTTGATTGTGTGGCAATGCATAGGTCATCTGCATAGATAAATCTGCGGATGTTTTCAGATTGAGGCTGGTCATTTGTATATATATATTAAATAGCATGGGAGCAAGGGCTAAGCCCTTTGGGAGTCCATTTTTTTTGAGTCTCCATCGGCTTTTCTTTAAGTTCATCTCAATGAAATACCGTCGGTTGTTAAGCAGAGATTTCAGGATTTTGATGACAGTTGCATTTTTTACAACTTTGGCTACCTTGAAGAAGAGAGCCTTGTGATTCACAGTGTCGTAAGCTGCTGGGAGGTCTACTAGCACAGCTCCGGTTTTAAGTTGGTTTTCGAAACCAATTTCTATAAATTGTGTAAAGTTAAGAACCTGTCCACAGCAGGAATGGCCAGGTCTGAAACCCACTTGGTCGCATGACAGTTGTCCGTCTACAATTGGTGAGATGCGGGTCGTGATGGGTCATTCATATGATTTATATTAAATACAAAGCAAAGATATTGGTCTGTAGCTCTTTGGGGACTTAGGATCTTTGCCTGGTTTCAGAAGAGCTACAACTTTGGTCTTTTTCCAGACTTTGGGGACTTTTGTTTTAGTCACACAGTTGTTAAACAATTTGGTAATCCACTCCCGGGCTCTTGGGCCAAAGTGGTGTACCATTTCTGGTGTGATTTCATCAATTCCAGCAGCTTTGCCAAGTTTGATGGTCTTTATTCCCTTGTCCACCTCCTCGATAGAAAATGGAGGGAACTGTGTGTTACTCTGGTTCAGGATTTGCTCTGTATCATCTTTTAGTTTCTTTTTATATCCCCTTTCCTTGTTGCTAGGCTTACCATTGAGCAGGAGTTGGTGTGCAACTTTGTTTGGTGTAGTTTCTGGTATGCTAGAGTTGGTGTTTGACTCTGAGTTGAGTTTCTTGATGGTTTTCCAAGCTTATTTACTGTTGTGTGTCATGTCAATCCCTGTGATAAACTCCTGCCAGTGATCTCTCTTTTCAATGCTGATGTGGTTGAGCAGTGTTTCACCAATTTTGATGGTGTTTTCAGCGAAGGGATCGTTTTCATGGGCCTGTTGGTACTCAGAATACTATGTCATTCTTTGTTCTATGAGGCAGGGGATATATTGTTTTCTGCAGCTTCTGGGTATACTCGCTGTTGCAGATTTCCATACTTGGTTTCTGAAAACTTTGTAGTTGTCAGGACATGATGTTGTTGACTGCATCATCCAGCTCTGATGTAAATTTGTCCCAGTTGGCTTTTCAAAAATTTAGTCTTATTGGCTTCCCCTTTTATGGTCTTATGATGGGCCTAATGTCTACAGCAATTGGTCGGTGTTGGGATCTTGGCACTGGATTTAGGACAGATTTCTCAAAATTATTGGAGTGCCTTGATGTAACAAAGACTAGGTCTGGATTG
>NC_091551.1:27929158-27946658 GCF_042767895.1 Penaeus vannamei | reverse complement strand
ATGGGCAGGATCATCCTGAGGAAAGCGAGCCAGGTGGCCGTATAGCCTGAGTTGGCGATCACGGATTGTGCAGATAACAGGGCTTGTGTCAGTCTCACGGTGCAACCGTTGGTTGGACACATGGTCCCGCCAACAGTACCCCATGATCTGGCGCAAGGACCTATTGCAAAAGGCTTCAAGACGAGCCTCCAAGGCACAGGACAATGTCCAGGTTTCGCTACCGTATAGCAAAACTGGCATTATCAGGGCCTTGAAAACCCGAAGCTTGGTCCTTCTGCACAGGTACCGACATCTCCAAATACTCTTGTTGAGAGAGTTCATGACCCCTGCTGCCAGGCCAATCCGTCTGCTGACTTCATGGTCTGACAGCCCAGAGTTATGAACTACACTACCAAGGTATGTAAAGCTCTCTGTGACTTCAATGTCCTCGCCGCAAGCACGTACCGACTGAACAGGTTCTCCTATCAAGTCCCCAAATTCCTGGACCTTGGTCTTGGTCCAGGAGACCTCTAGACCCAGGGGCTTTGCTTCATTGCTAAATGCATCGAGAGCCGCCACTAGGGTTTCCAAAGACTCAGATAGAATGGCAACGTCATCAGCAAAGTCAAGGTCTGTAACTTTGATATTGCCCAGCGTTGCCCCACAATGACTTTGAACAGTAGCTCTGCCCAGTATCCAGTCCATGCAAGTGTTGAAAAGAGTTGGTGCAAGGACACAGCCTTGCCTCACTCCTGAACTAACAGGAAAGAAGCTCGACAGGCCCCCAACACACTTTACAGCACTTTCAGTACCAGTATACAGGCTTGCTATTAGTCTAATAATCCTTGTTGGTATTCCTCTCAGCCTCAGGATATTCCCAAAGTGACTCCCGATGCACCGTATCGAACGCCTTCTTGAGGTCGATGTAGGCTGCAAGCAGCCCACGCCCGAATTCACGACGGCGCTCTACAATGACTCGAAGCGCGAGGATACGGTCTATTGTGGACTTACCAGGAGTGAATCCGGATTGCTCCAGTCTCTGGTGCCTCAGTAGATGGTCTCTGATACGTCTCAGAAGGATGTGGGCGAGAACCTTGCCTGGTACACTGAGCAGTGTGATGCCTCGGTGATTGCTGCAGTCCCAACGGTCCCCCTTCCCCTTCCAGAGAGGGATGACCACACCCCTCAACAGGTCAGGAGGAATGGAACCGGACTGCCAGATGGCAGCCAGGACAGCATGTAACCCCCGTGCCATAGGTTCACCACCAGCCTTTAACAGTTCAGCTGGTATGCCGCAGATACCAGCTGCTTTACCACTCTTCAGCTTGGAAATCGCCCCCCTAACTTCAGTTAGGGAGGGAGGGTCCTCACTGATAGGTGGATCTGGCAGCGGGATCTCGCAACTACCCGCATCCAAGTTAACTGTTGGTGGGTCAACCTAGTACAGCTGCTCAAAATACTCAGCCCAACGTCCCCGCACCGCAACAGGATCTGAAACGATCTGACCACTTACTGAGCGAACTGCTGTCACCTGTGAAGAGGGCTTGGAGTTCAGCTTTCTCAGGGCTTGGTATGCAGGACGAAGGTCATTTACTAAGAAATGGCCTTCTACCTCCTCTGCAAGACTCCTAATAAACTGTTCCTTGTCCCTTCTTAACAGGGACCGAGTTCTGCGCACATGAGAACGGTGCAATTCCCGATCCCCTGTCAGACGAGCCGCACGACATGCATCTGTGGCTTCCAGTGTCTCCCGCGAGATGGAATTCTGTACTGCTCTCGGGCGTACACCAATCGTATCTTGAGCTGCATCAAGCGTTTCACGCTTAAAGGTATCCCACTGAAGAACAGGGTCTGTCAGACTGCCAAGCACTGCGAAACGATCAGAGATTGCCTCAGCAAACCCGCGGGCACACTCCCCCTCCCTCAGCCTGTCCAAATGAAACACCCTAGGGTGATCATTTGACCGCTGGGGGGTTTTGAAGTGGACTCGGAGGGTAGCCACAACCAATCTATGGTCAGTACCACAGAACTCAGCACTCCTGTACAGCCTGCAATTTTGAAGGATCCTCCAACGAGTGCTAACAAGTATGTGGTCGATCTCCTTGGCTGCGTTACCCGCATCACTGTACCATGTCCAGCGATGAGGGTCTGGGCGCTGGTACCAGGAGCCAGAAATCCTCAATTTCTGGGACCTAGCAAAGTCCCGGAAAAGGAGGCTATTCTCGCTACCAGCATCAGCTCCTGAACCATGGGGACCGACAGACATCTCATAGCCAGCTCGATCACAGCCAGATACCGCATTGAAGTCGCCCAGAACAATGCGAATATCTCGTCGGGGACATCTGTCTGCCACAGATGTAAGTTTGGCGTAGAACATCTCTTTCACGTCAAGTTTACAAACATCGGTAGGAGCGTACACAGCAATAAGAGACATGAAGCCAAAAGAAAGCTTCAATCTCAATACCATTATACGCTCATCAACAGGAGTAACCTCTACTACCGAGGGCTGGAGTCTGCTGGAGACGGCAATGGCTACTCCCTGGAGATGGTGGCCATCGCTGCGGCCCGACCAGTAATAGGTGTAGCCACCTACACAGGTCGTGCCGCTGCCAGGCCTCCTCACCTCCGAGAGAGCAGCCACCTCAACTCTCAGCCTCCCCAGTTCCCTCGACAGTAGAGGCAACCGATCATCCTGACGCAAAGAACGGACGTTCCAAGCCCCCACCCTGACTTCCCGCCTGAGGTTCAGCCTCTGGCAGTCGCTCCGGGTGGATGCCACCTCTGCCACCCCCACCGACGTTGCCCCATATAAAAGGGGGTGGCGGGCTGCGTGCCCCATCATCCACCTGTGGGGTTCCCGAGGGCTTTCCCCCACAAGCTTCACTCTGGGCTGGCGGCCACCAGAGCGCAGGCGAGACGGGTAGTCCCCGTTCCCAGCCTGCGCTCCAGCAGTCGCCCTCCCAGCAGGGCCCACAGTCCGCCTCACTTGCTGGGTGGGAGGGGCTTTTCCCCTCCTCCCAGCCTCTCCATTTATATGTTTTACTGCCGATTGGTTTATATCTGGGGGGAGGAGGACTGGCAGGGCCCACCTCCCCCGAGCCTCCCATTAACCCCAGGGGGCTAGGGGGCAGGAGTTGGTACAGGGCCAGGGCGTGTCCACACGCCGGTGGGCCATGGCCCTGAACCTCTGGGGCCTCCTGCTGCTCCGAGATCCCCCTCAGTTTAGCCTGGAACCGCAAGGTACCCAGTTTCCATGGGTGGCCACGAGGAGGCACTGCAGGGAGTCTCGATGATGGAGAGGCTATGCACTGGCAGGGGGAGGCTTATGCAGAGCTGCTCCCTTTTTCGCACGAGGCTAGCCAGCGGTGGCAGCTGTAAGCGAGAAGACATGCAGAAGCTCTTAACACTAACTAGACTACCACTCCATCGCTTCACACCACCCTGCGCATGAAGCACCCACCCATACATATACATAAACATATAAATATACATATATATAAACATATATACATAGATGAACATATGCATATATATATATATATAAAAACTTTATATATATATATATATATATATATATATATATATATATATTATATATATAAGTTTATATATATATATATGCATATGTTCATCTATGTATATATGTTTATATATATATAAATATACATATATATAAACATATATACATAGATGAACATATGCATATATATATATAAAAACTTTATATATATATATATATATATATATATATATATATATATATATAAAGTTTTTATATATATATATGCATATGTTCATCTATGTATATATGTTTATATATATGTATATTTATATATATATAAACATATATACATAGATGAACATATGCATATATATATATATAAACTTATATATATATAATATATATATATATATATATATATATATATATATATATATATATAAAGTTTTTATATATATATATATGCATATGTTCATCTATGTATATATGTTTATATATATGTATATTTATATGTTTATGTATATGTATATATATATACATTTATGTATATGAATATTTATATATATATATATATATATATATATATATATATATATATATATATTATTTGTATGTTTATATATATGTACATGTAAATGTTTATATATGTGTATGTATTTACATGTATATTTATATATTAGAATATATGAATATGTATTTTTTTTTTTTTTATGTATGCATATATGTATATATATGTATATATACATATATATATATATATATATATATATATATATATATATATATATATGTATGTATGTATGTGTGTGTATATGTATATATATATATATATATATATATATATATATATATATATATATATATATATATATATATGTGTGTGTGTGTGTGTGTGTGTGTGTGTGTGTATGTATGTATGTATGTATGTATGTATGTATGTATGTATGTATATATATATATATATGTATATATATATATATATAAAATTCTAAGTAAGATTAGATGTTTTCACAATTGCTAGAAAACTTTTGAGATGACCTATAGGTTTCTAAATTTCCATTACTTTTTCTTTTCTTTTCATTGTAAGGAGTAATGTTGTAGAATGATACTTCATATTCCTATACTGATGAGAGTTATTGCACTTTCTAAATTTCAAGCACATTTATTAGGAAGTGGCAGTCACACTGTATGTTTGTTGTTGAATCTTTAGTTTTAGGAGGTATCCATGGGTCCTTGGCCCTGTTCTTGGTTTGCCAAACTCTATGTGATGTGGAGTTTGTACAAATATTGTTTTTCAAATTTATGTTTAAGGCTATTGTATGAAGTAATTGGATGGATTAATTTTCTTAGCTTGCGTAAGATTAGAATTCCTTTGAATACTTCATGTGTATAAATTCAAGAGAATGTGCTGTACTTGTTTGAAAAGGTTAAGTATTGTCGTAAGTTGGATCTCCTACAAGGATTATTCACAATCCTGTTTTTATTTCACAATTTCAGTTCTAAACCCCTCAAAGTGAATGAAAGAGTGAGACCAGGAAATGCACAGCTGATTTGTGCATCGTTTAGTGCAGGAGGACATTTCCTGGCAGTGGGAGGAGCTGACCATTTTGTCAGGTAGGAAGCATCCCAGTTGAACCCAAAGTTACATGTGATCATTCAGTCATTATGGTTTCAGTTAATACCAAAGTTGCATATGATAATGCAATAAATATGGTTTCAATTAATACCAAAGTTACATATTATACCGTAGTCAATATAGTTTCAATTAACACCTTGTAATAACTTTTAATTTCTTTTATGTACAGAGTATATCATCTTGGTGGAGAAGATGGAGTAGAGAAGCTCATTGAGACAGAGCGGCATCAGGACCGTGTTGATAGTATCCAGTGGTGCCACAAAGGATTGATGTTTGTGTCAGGCAGTCGTGATGGTACAGCACTTGTATGGCGCTACGAAACACAACAGTGGAAGAACCTCATCTTGAATATGACTGACAGACTTCCTGGGTGAGTGTGTTTGCTATGATTCTGCTTAACTGCGTGAGATCAGGAACTCTTTATTTATTCTGTCAACAGACATAGAATAGCAGTTTTAAACCGAGTAAACTGAAAGATTGTATTTACCAATAGGAAGGAGAAGTGGAAAAGGGAAGAAACTAGCAGTTGAAAAAGATAAAAAAAAAAAAAAAAAAAAAATCTGAAAAGATACTTTTCTATTTTTACTAATGCAAGAAGTCCTTTTATGCAAATAACCTTTCAAAAATGTAAAGATGTTTCTGAAATAAAAACTTTTTGTTTGTTTTGTTTTTGGTGTAAAACTATCCAATCCATTTTTACAGGGACAGTCCTCCATCTGAAGAGATACGTCGGCTCCAAGTAACAATGGTAGGATGGAACAGGAGTGATGAATATGTCATCACAGCTAGCAATGACAAGTGGTTGCGAGTGTGGGATAGTAGCCAAGGCAAGCTTAAACATATTCTCAGGGGCCATGAGGATAACTCCTATGTGATTGAGGCACATCCCCTCGAAAATAATATTATCCTGACTGCAGCTCATGATGGTAAGGAGCTTTAATTGTGATATATAGGAAGCCTTTCATTTTATGTATAGTTGTTTTGAGGTGCATCTGTGTATGTATAAGTGAAGAAAATATTTGTGTTGTTGATAGGCTGCAATGGTAATGTTTCAGTTTGGAAGAACTGGGTAGGAAGCCAGTCTAAATGTTTATTTCTCATAAATCCCAAACATAAGAATTTAAGTTCTGTTTTTTGTGTGGGTATGGGTGTTTGGAAGGGTGGATGGGTGGATGGGTATCTGTACATGATTCTATAATGTAACATTTCAAAAAAAGTATTATCATCAGGATGCAGAGAATATGTTTAGTTGAAATTATTTCCATGTTTGAATATATACTCAGTTTGTCAGTAATGTACTCCAGTGCGAAGAAATGTCAGATTTAGAGACATTCTTCACATGCTATAACAATGTCACAAGCTAGAGCATGGCACTTTGTCAATTATCACATTTGTAATTACTATTACAGGTCAATTGATGATCTGGGATATCAGCACAGGAACTCTGGTGAGAAGCTTTAAAAATACCATTGAAGGCCAAGGTTATGGTGCATTATTTGATGCCAAGTGGTCACCTGATGGTTACACTATAGCAACAACAGATTCTCATGGACATCTCATTCTCTTTGGTATTGGACACAATGAGAAATTCAAGAAGGTATTGTTAAGAAAGTAGATTTTGTTTTGATACCACTATAGTATTACAGCATTGGTTCTCAACCCTTTGACCTCCATGGAGCATGTTTCTATGAAAATTTAATAAGGTGGTATAGGCATGATAGGAAGTAGCCTTTTTGACATTTTATACAGTAGGATGTAATTTTGTGATTATTCAAACATATATGAGCTTTTGATATTAAATTATTTGATAGTCCAGGTTTACATTGCTACAAATGATTATTAGAAACCAATAGAAATTAATTGGAACAGTTTTTAGGAGGTAGAAAATGTTAGTACATAGAATAAACTGAACAGAGTCATTACAGTTTTGGTCATTATGTCATAACCCCCTAGCAATTCTCTTTACCCCTCTTGGGGCTCTGCCAAGGGGTTGTAGTGAGGGAGGCTTCAGAATCAGTTCCTCTGACTTACCCTTTATCTTTTTTTCTTTATTCATCATTGAGCTCTCCTGGCTTCTCTTTCCCTTTCTACAAGTTCCTTTTAAACTGAAATTGGACATGTTGCCAAAAATGTATACATGTGGGTCTTGGGGTCTGCAGACCACACGACTAAGGGGATCTAGCAAGCGAAGCTTTAAAATAAATTTCTATCATTTTTTTTGTTCATTCATTCTTGATTTTGTCATGCCTCCTTCCTTTTAACCTGATACTGGACAGAAATGTTCACAAGATTTGTATGCATGCCTATATGGAAATATATAGATATCTGTGTGCAATGAAAATGTTGCATTTACTTATTCCTAATTGTAATATCCTCTATTTCTTTCTATTTAGATACCAAAAGAGCTTTTCTTTCATACGGACTATCGGCCTCTTGTGCGAGATGCCAATAACCATGTGCTGGATGAGCAGACTCAGATGGCACCACACCTCATGCCACCCCCATTCTTGGTCAACATGGATGGTGACCCATATCCTCCCGAATACCAGAGGCTTGTACCTGGTCGAGAAAACTGCAGACATGACCAGCTTATTCCAAATGTTTTATTGAATGCAAATGGTGAGTGTGTGTGGTGGTTATCAGTGCATTGATAAGCAAGAAATAAAGATCACAGGGTGGGAAAAAATCAAATGCCAAGGGTACAGACATTTTGGGCCTATTAATTTTTAGCTCATGTTTTGGCATAATTTTTTCTAGCATGTTTCCGCATTTTATATTTGTCCTAGAATTTCAAGGGAAATGGGCTGGACACATATGCAACCCTTTTCCCCCTCCATTAGGTGGTCATACAAAATAAATTAATTACAGTTTCATTTGAATGTTGTTCAACACTGGGCATTCACTCTTTCTCTCAGGTGACCAAGAGGTGCTAGATGCAGCACTACAGGACTATGAGCATCCTCCTGCAAATGCTCCAAATGCTCCAGCTCCTGAGGCTGCCGGTGGCCAGAGACCGAACATTGATGAAATGATAGAACGGCTTGCCCAAGAACAAGACCAAAGAATAGCCCATAATAGAAGACCATCTGACGCAGCTATTGACCAGCCAGGCCCAAGCAATGTGCGAGAAAGAAGAGAAAGTAGTAGTGCGCGGGGAGAACGGAGAGCCAGTTCAGGAGGTCCCCCAACAGATCACTCTTATGCTGTTGCTGCTCTCCATGACCCACTCTCACCCAGAGCAAGTGAGTTAGCTACAGGTCATTTGATGCCTTTTGTAACCTCCAGCATGTGTTCACTTGCAAACAAGGTGTTGATTTTTTTTTCAATAAGGTGGTGTTCTTTATTCTAAAATGATTAATTTTACGCTCAAAAAAATTTACATTTTTACATTATGCTATTAAGTACATAGTGGACAATTAGAGTAGAAAAAGTTATTGCAATATCCACCAAATATCACATTTGAATTTCAGCCCTTATATTGCACTCACAACAGAAAGAGATGCGGTTGACTTAGTGAGAAAAGAATCTATAGGAAAAAGAGTGTGAGGATTGCCTTGTGGGTGTAGCCAATAAAGAGATAAAAGGATCAAATAGAAGCCAGGAAATAGCTTGTCAGTTTTTGAAAGACTGTGCAACAATTTGTTTACAGTTTCAAAGGGGAAAAAGTGTTACTTAAAAGCATTTAGGGGTAGATTTTAGGTCTCTTACTTTCTTACATTTACTTTTATCTTTTTTCTCTCTTTCTTTTCTTTGTCTTATGAAGTGATGTATAATGTTCTGAATAATTGCCAGGCCGAGCTGGAACTCGGCGAGTAGGCGATGTGGAAGGCGTGCGACAGTCAACAGGAAACTGGCAGCGTGATCCCAACATGAAGTGGAATCGTCGTATCATCATACGCCAACAACAGCACTCAAACATCAAACAAAACCTCAATAACAGAAGGATTCTCGGAGAGTATGAGTTACATTTGTATGATGAAGAAAGTCGCAAGAAACCTGAACCAGTTAAATCCCCAGAACAGCAGCAACATGAGGCAGAGAGAAAAACAAGGAAGAAACAGAAAAAGCAAACTCATTCCTATTCAACACGCTCTGTCAGAGAATCCAGAAGAGGGCCCTATGAAGGCCAGGAGTTTGAGGTTTGTTTTTACATTTGTTTAGTGGTTCATGTTCAGATCTCCTTAATAATTACAAGTGTGTAGTAAAAGAAAGCAAATATGTTATTATGTGTTAGAAATTTTTTTGGATATGCTATTAATTTGAGCAGCAGATATAGCTTTAAACCCAAAAAGATGTTGATGTTCAGAGTTTCCTGTGCAGACAGGAGAAGAAAGCATGCCTTATTGTTCAACTCTAATAACTGAGATATCAGTGTAAAGCATTCTAATATGGATAATTTTTGGACAGATTTTGGGTTCCCTCCATTGTGCAAACTGAAAAACAAGAATAAATATTTAAAGTTAATGATACTTTTCAAGTGCAGTTCAAGCTGCTATATTATATGTTGATGTAAAGATAAGTTTATAAAGTAACTTTAACTCAGTTGATGTTCAGTAAAACCTGAGGCACAATTTCCTTTTTATCCAACATTTCCCCATGAACTCACATGTCTTTGCCACTATTTGGTTGGATTTAGGAATACTGATATCTAAGTTTGTTAAATCTCATGTTTACATATGAAAACATCACTAAAGATTGGTTCCCATGATATTTGAGGCACATATTTAATGGTAAACCTTTAATTTTATGTTTTGTAGTTTTCTGATGAAAATGTTTGACTGTCTGACTGCATTAAATAAAATGTCAGACTCTAGAACCAGAATCGGTTTCACTTTAAATCTATCATTTAGAACTTGCTTGCTTTTTAAGGGCTAAACAGGATTGCAGGATGACTAATTACAAAAAAAATCCACAGGATGCAGAGAATCCACCAGGGTCCAGCAGCCCAGGCACCTCCTCTGGTACAGAAATAGAGAATGAAGAGCTCCAAGAGTCCTCCAGCTCAGATGATCAGTCCACAGACTACTCTGACTGGACAGCTGATGCAGGTTTCAGCCTTGAACCCCCCAAGAGAACAGCTCACAAACAGAAAAAATCCATAAGGAAGGGGAGGAGAAAAGGAAGGTTGACAAGTGATGATGATGATGACAAGGAAAATAAAGATGATGATGATGAAGAGGATGATGAAGAGGATGATGATATGGAAAAGGGAAAATCTGCTTCAACACCTCGTGTACAGAGAAAGGTTAGTGATGGAATGTTTTGATATGAACATAATTCTGTAAAGGCTTTTAACCGACTCACGTCGGGTACATTTTGTAGCCAATTAAAAAAAAAATCCGGGCGGCTACAAAATCGGCGGTCAGAGCTTCCTCCGGAGTCTGTCCGCCTGCCAGCCGCGTGCTGCTGCTGCGTCACACTGGCAGGACGCCTGGCAATGTTTATTTTTTCCGGTGTCTCATATATGTGACACCTGGCACGATTGGGTTAAAGATGAATATGTATATTTTTATAGATTTGTGTGCAAAATTGTGTATACTAAGTAAACATATTTCTTGGCAGCTAAGAGCACCACGACCTAACTTGTCGGAGTTAAATGGAGCGGCTGATGAGATTCCTGAAGAGTACCGTCCACCTGAATGGTTGACGGAAACCTTCCCCAAGAAGGCACCTTACTTCCCACAAATGGGAGATGAACTCATATATTTTATGCAGGGCCACATGCTCTATGTAGAAGCCGTCATGAATAGAAAGCTCTATACCATTGACAAAAGGAGTCTCCCATGGATGAGAACTACAAATAAATTGAGGGTGAGATAAAAGGCAAAAGCTTTGAAGTTTGTAGAATGTGCAGATGAATGTTACCATATATGGGACCATCTGAAATTACATTTTTTCTGTTTTATCTTAAGAAATTGTTTGTGATCTCTCCAAACAGGATCAAGAGTTTGTAAAAATCATAGGCATCAAGTATGAGATTAAGCCACCACGCCTTTGCTGCCTCAAGCTTGGGATAATGGATCTTGGGCGAGGAAAGCTCACCTCGGATTCATTCACCATTAAATACCATGACATGCCAGATGTACTTGATTTTCTTATATTAAAGGCCACGTACAATTATGCCATGAGTAGACACTGGCAGAAAGGTAATGGTTGCAGAAGTGTTGTTGAATTTTATTTATTTTATTTTATTTTATTTTATTTATGTATATATATGTATTTTTTTTCTACTGGAAGGACACTTGTTCAGTTTTTTGTCATGCTTTTGTTTTTTAGATGGATTTTGCTCATATAATTGTTTGTAATTTTCAGTAATTATTATTCTTGTAAGGTATGTCATTACAGTTTTGTGATGAATGATGCAGTTTCTCCCTCAACTGGATAGGTGACAGGTTCAGATGCATAATTGATGACGCATGGTGGTTAGGCACTGTGGAAAGCCATGAGCCTCACCTACCCGAGTTCCCCGACTCCATGTTCATGTGCTACAGAGTCTTGTGGGATAATGGAGAAGAAGAGAGACTGAGTCCGTGGGATATGGAACCCATTGATGAAAACAGTAAGTTGAGGATGTTAGAGAGATGTTTCAGTTGTATTAACTCATTTGTCATGATTTTTAGGTTTATTATGGTTATTTATTTTTGTTTGTCTTTTTGTGTGTTTATGTTTGGTGAGGAGACTTTAGTGAAAAGCTTTCTTTTCCTTTTTTCTCGTGTCATTTGACTTTGGTTGGATAAGTACATTTGGGAAGGAAATTATTTTTAGAAATTACAATGGTTATTAAAAAGGGATTTTTTTTTTTTTTTTTTTTTTTTCCCATTTGATTTTTTCATTTGATTATTATTGTTGTTATTGTATGCATGTGTGTGGTCATTATAAGAAGTTTTTTTTTTTTTTTTTTTTTTTTTCCCCCATTTGATATATGTGTAGGGGGGGGGGGGGATAGGTGTCCAGCTACCGAAATCCAGTGCTCTGAGGAAAATGTAATATTCATTGTAGCTTTGTTTTATGAAATGGTTTTACACATAGACGGCTCCATCTATGTGTAAAATCCATCCATCTACCAAGGTGTCAATTAGTAGTCCTCATGACTCTCTTGGTTTCCCTTTTCCTTCAGTTTTTGTTCTTTTTTTCCTAGTGCAATGGTATTATTATTATTATCTTTATAGACTTACAGTTATTATGATTAGTAAAATGAGATATAAGAGAATATTTCTAAAACAATGAAATTGGAAAGCAGAGGAGAAGTTTCTACTAATAATTGTCTCTTAAGGTGTGACAAAACACTTGTGGAGCCATCTATGTTTAAAGACAATAAACTAAAATCACAGTGGACTAGCATGCTTGTACATACCATCCCCAGTTAACATGTATAGAGTGAAAAAGAAAATGTTATATCTGCAACCTTATTGATAGCAATATTTAATGTTTTTTACCTTTAATGGAGCTTTCCTTTGTCCACAGTGGAAGTAATGGAAAGAGGTGGTAGTGTGGCAGTAAAGCCCAAAGAGCTTGAGGAACTACTCTACCGACCTCAGTCTGAGGAGTGGGCAGGGCGTAATCCTGATCAGGAATGTGATCGCATCAGTCATGGCCTTTCCCTCATCATGACACTGGCCATTGCTGAGCCCTTCCTCGTTCCTGTTGATCTCAACGCATATCCAATGTATGCCTTAACCATAGACTATCCAATGGATCTCACTACCATCAAGGTACTGGTTCTGCTGTTATATTAATTTATTATGTTCTTTTTTATTCTGTTTTTGGGTGGAGGGGAGAAAATTAATTATTTGACATTCATTTATGATGTATGTGTAATAGTACGGACTCTAATTCGAAAGGTTTTTATCATAGCCTTAAAAGGATCAAATGTGTACAAGAAGGAAGATATGACATAACTTGAATTTTTAATTTTGATATTAACTGGTCTTAATAATGATAAAGGCAAAAAGTAGATTATCAGTCCCATCATCTTTCAGCTGGTCATGAGCAAGAATGGAATGACACAGTTACTGCTGCAATAATATGATTAAATCTTTCTTTCTTTTTCTTTGCACTTTCTCTTCCTTCCTTCCTATCCACTATCACTTGTTTCCTTTATTCATGCTTTTACTATCACAGAGAACTTTGTTGTATAATTGTGTGTTTACATCTTTGTTATTTTATTCTCAATCTCAGAGTAGACTAGACAACCGCTTCTATCGGCGTATCAATGCAGTCCAGTTTGATGTGCGGTACCTGGCCACCAACACAGAAAAATTCAACCAGAAAGGAAGCAATATTGTTAGGCAAGCCAGAATCGTCACTGAACTTTGCTTAAAGCTGATCAAGTGAGTCTTAAGTGGGTTGTATTTTTCACTAACCACAGTTTAGATCATGGAAATCCCTTTTGTCATCATCCCATGGACACCATATAACATATATCCTAGCAGTTACACATGGCAAGTCTCCATGCCACATGGAGTTTAGACTGCTCTGTGTTGTGTGTGTATTAAATAGCTGTTTACTTGATTTACCCTGATTGTGATAATTGAGAAGTTATGACTCTCAAAATAGGCATAAAGACACTTTTTAGTCAATTTTATCAGTATGTATCACAATCATAATTGTGGAGAGCAGGGAAAGCATGCTTCTACTTCTAATTTTTCATTCAAGTGGCTGTCATGCAATTCATGAATGAGGTTGCTTTAGTTAGGAATTTCCTTTGTTTGTCCTTGATATTAACAGTGAAAAAGACCAGAAACAAATATATGATAATAGGTGTGTGTGATGTTAGATAATGGCAACAGGACAAAACATTTATGCTTCTCATTTATCTTGTTCTCATCTTTGACAAATATTCCACAGAGATGACACATGTATTGACCCTACGCCCCTATACCATGAACTGCAAGCCAACTACCACTCTCCAGATCATAGTGATGAGGATCCGACTGGAGAAAGTAGAGGTGGTGGATTGCGGGGTGAAGGCAAGGGGGGCCATAGCAAAGGTCTTCGTGGTCGAGGACAACCCGCAGCTCTAAAGAGGTCATGGCAACAAATGTGTCGAGATCTCCTCAAAAGCATATTTGAAAAAGAAGACTCAATACCTTTCAGGTCAGTGCAGAAACTTAACTTAGCTTCTAACAAAGATACTCATTTGAGGAGATACAAAACTTTTGATAGCACCCTTGATAAAGCAATTGATGTGATCATTGTAAAAAATCAATACCTGATTTTATTATAATAATTTTTTTGGGATAAGAAGGAAATAAAGTTGTCAAATTTTAAATACTTACCTGTAGCTTCTGTCTTTTTGATAAATGTTTATAAGCTATTGTGGTAGCATTGTTAACATCGTCTGGGCCTTGCTATGAAAGGTTTTTATTAAAGCCTTCTTGTCTCCTAACCCATTGGATCTGGATGCTTCAATGCCATCACATGGCCCAAAATACAGGCATTCTGATGGGTGTTTGGCTTGTGTGTGGTAACAAGAATCTATGCCTTCCCTTTGCAGTGTTATTTTCTGTTTCTGCTTAAGCATTTTTAGCTGTTTTGCCATTTTTCAGTGTCCATATTTGTTATTTTATTTGCTTTATCCCAATGTTAATAGAATGTTTTCTGTGCACAGACTCTATATCATGTCTCTAGGTAGTTCATAACTCAGTGCAGGAATAATAACAATGAGTTTTGTTATTTGTTTTTGTTTGTTTTTCCATAATATTTATTATTGTGTGTTAACCTGCACTGCTGGTCACAGTGGCCAGGAATAGGATCCTGAGTATGGAAATAGTGTCCTCCCTGAAGCTGCTACTTTTCAGTCATGGCTCACAGACAGTACATTCTACACTTATTTATTAATGGAAATAATGCAAAAGCCCCTTATTAACTGTCAAAAGAGTCTAATCACCCTTCAAGAGGTTAGTGCATTCATGGCAAGTCTTCATAGTCAAGTTGGGAAATCACTTTCCATATTAGTGAAGATTTGGATACAAGTGCATTGATGCTGCTTTGTTCAGTATTCATAATCTGAGAAACACAAAAATAGTAATAAACAGTATCTCGCTGATTTGTTGCATTCTTGCCAAGGGGATTGGCTGTTTTTATTTTCTTCTTTCTTTCTTTTATGGTCATGTTAATATCAAGACCTTAGGATGATTTATTCTCTCACATAGTATGTTCATTACCTTCAGATTTCCAGTGGACTTGGAGCGTTACCCTGACTACAGCCAGGTAATAGATATACCCATGGACCTCACCACAGTAAGAGAAGAGTTGTCAGCTTCAGGCTACTCTACACCACATGACTTTGCCAAGGATGTTCGACTCATCTTTACAAACTCCAAAAACTACAACACCAACAAGAGGTCCAGGGTGTGTACTATAAATTTTTGTCTAGTTTTCTTCTTTTTCTTCTTCTTCTTCTTGATATTAATGTATGTATATTCTGTCCAAGAGAGGTCTTCAGTATCTGTAGATATTAAACAATAAATTCTTCTGAGAATAGACTTGGTCTCAGGATTATTGGCTTTGGTGCATTTGTTCATGATAAGAGTTTTGATTCACAGTAAATTAAATTAGAAGTAAAAAGGCAGTAATTCCATTTTACTTGATTTTTCTTCCTCTTTTCCAGATTTACTCCATGACTCTACGGTTGGAAGCATATTTTGAGGACCAGATAAAGCCAATATTAGCAAGCTACAAATCAAAAGGTAAGCGTGGTCCATATAAACCTACTCGCGGCCCAAAAGGAAAATTTATATCAGCCTCTCAGAAAATTCTGAGTGGACAGACGTGCACAGCTCAGGCTGGGCATAGCTCCAGCAAGGGGTCTAGTGGTGTCTCTTCAGGGGGGCGTGGAGGTCTGCAGAAGAGGGCTCCACCATCTCGCCTGGGCTCACCTGCATCATCACGCAGTGGAACCTCTGGCAGGATGAGCGGTCCTCGCGCAAAACGTACGTGTGGGTAGCCAATCCCCACGAGTGGCCCAAGCTGTACTGAGTGTTGCTTGGGATGGCTGGATGACTGGCTAATGCCTGCTCTTAATGATGCAAAATTGCTTCATCATGCACTGCCAGTTCTGCAGGAAGCTGCTGCCACAGGCACTGCAAGTTGCAGGAAATGTGTTTGTAGCACTTAAAATTGCAGAAAGCTGCTTCCTGAAGCACTGCAAGACTGCCTTGAAATTTCCCTCTGAAGCACACCAATGTTGCTGTATGCTGCCACCATATATCTAAATGTTATTGGATTTTGTTTCTTCAAAGACTTCTGTGATTAGAGCAGTAAGTCCCCTGATTTGTGTGATGATCATATTACAAAGTAAATTTCTCCTGTTACAAAGACTTTCTCTAAGCATAATATGCTTATGCCAAAGTCTGACAAACGAACATTGTTGTTGACTGGTGTTGCAGCAAAGGAGGGGCAGTCACTAGATATGAATGGGAAGGTCTATATCCTGTCTGCTTTCCTAACATTTCATACATCCAAAAGCAATCTTGTATGGGAAGGAAAAATGCATTCATGTATATATGCTGAATACAAACATTTGCACCAACCTCCACACACAGGTATATTGGCCAATGTATGGATGTATTCATGCATGCATGCATGTGTATGTGTGTGCTGTATATTTATGTATATATTTATATGTATACATATGTATACTCACACATGGGTGCACAGACACACACACACACACACACACACACACACACACACACACACACACACACACACACACACACACACACACACACACACACACACACACACGCACAGAGACGTGTGCACACACACATGCACAGAGACGCGCGCGCACACACATGCACAGAGACGTGCGCACGCACACACGCACAGAGACGCAAGCACACACACACACACACACACAGAGACGCAAGCACACACACACACACACACACACACACACACACACACACACACACACACACACACACGCGCGCGCGCATACACACACACGCACACACACACATGCACACACACACACACACACACACACACACACACACACACACACACACACACACACACACACACACACACACACACATGCGCCCACACACACACACGCGCGCGCGCACACGTAGACACACGCGCGCACACACACACGCGCGCACACACACACGCGCACACACACACACACAAGATAGAAAAATGTGACATAATAATATTCTAAAGATATCACCATAATTTTACATTAGAATGCTATTTAACTACTTTGTGAATGTGAGAAATACTCTAGTATGCACAAAGCAGTTGTCTGTCTTAGATGATGAATTAATATATACCACTAATCAGCATTAGCTCTCATAAAGTGACATGACCTAATAATCACCCAAACCATTAACTGTATTGTAATGATAAATTTAATTTACTGTCTTTTCTTT
>NC_091551.1:27919294-27928658 GCF_042767895.1 Penaeus vannamei | reverse complement strand
TCAAAAGGAAAACCAGTGAACATCAAACGATATAGTAAAGAGGAGAGTGAGGTAGAATTTGATGATGAAGACCTAGAATCAAGTACAGAGGAGAGTGCGGATGATGACCTAAACAGTCGTCGAGGCAGGAAGAGGGGTGTTGCATCCAGCGTAAGAAGGGCAAGAAAGATCATTCTTGATGGTGATGATGAAGATGACAGAGATTTCATTGTTGATAAAGATTTCATTGATGATGCAGACCTAACAGAAGAAGAGTCAAGTTCTCAGTCTGAAAGTGATGAAGGCAGTGAAGATCATGTCAAGCATGTAAAGAAGAAGAAAAAGGAGAAAAAGAAGGCCAAATCTTCTAAAAAGAAAGTGCCTGCCAAAAAGAGCACAAAGAAGACACAACCAAAGAAAAGTAATACAAAGAAGAAGAACAATACAAATGCCAAGTCCAAGAAGGCTCAGCCACCCAGCAAGCGACCACAACCGAAGAATGTGCAAGAGCTCATCACAATCAATAGACCTGGCCAGTCACCCATTCCTTATCAACCCCTTAGCTATGGAAGTCAGATTGTTACTGTAGTTGATCAGATTGAACATAGAGGACGTGTATTTGGGAGGGTCATAACATCAACATGTGGTGAAAATGATCATGGTGATGATGAAGAGGAAGAGGAAGAGGAGGAGGAGAGTGAAAGTGAAGATTCTGAATCAGAAGAAAGTAGTGAAGGTTACCCAACACCTACATATACAAAAGGCAAAGGGAAACCATTGACAAATCCAACAAATGCAAAACGCTCCTATGAAAGTGACTCTGACTATGAGTGTGCTAAGAGCAAGAAGTCTAAAAAAAGACAGAGGTTCAGTGACGAAGAGGAAAATGAAGAGGTTGACGTCAGTAGCCGCGGTAGAGTTAGAAAGGCAAATACCCTCATGAGAGACTTCATATAGTATTAGGTTTGCTGTAGATGGTTTTAAAATGGAGAATCATTTGAGAACGTTTTTTATACTGAATATTTACTAACACACTATATTTTTTAGCAAAGATTTTAGACCTCCAAAAGGAAACATTTCACTAGAGAAAGGCCAAAATCAGATGGTGGACATTTTGCTAAAGGTTATTGAGGTGTTGGTTATTCAGGTTGTAAACTGTGATATTTAGAGTTTTCTGTAAAAACAAAATGTAGACAAGTTTTTTAAGCTTAATGTAATTTGTCATATAAAGGGGTCATTAAAGCTTCAAACAGTATGTATTGTGTGATATTATTAGATACAATCTCTCAGGGGTGCCTGCAACCAATTTATTTTCTTACTCTACCCATTTTCTTATCATTCATACCTCATTTTTTAATTTATAAATAAAAACTCTGTTGTGAAGTTGAAAGTCAACAGAGGTACAGACTTAATGACCAGATATACACTGCCTTAAAGCTTTCAATATTTATAAACCATAACCAGCCCTGTGATTAGAGTAACAACTCAGCCCTCAGATTCTCTTATTTTTTAGAATACTTAATAATGACCAAGACTATTGAAAAGGTCATTAGTGACAGCACCTGTAGTGTCATTAATGATCATAGCTCATGTGACAAGGCCACTATTATTATTTACACTTCAGTGCTGTTGCTCTACTGTCCATACTTTGCCTTGTGTTATTATCATGTTAATGGAACTTGAAAGCATGGCGATAAAAGACCAAGCAGTATTGCTCAAATGAAGGGTAGCTTTAGGATTAATGTGTCAAAAAGGATCATGTTAAGCAAGAAAGATTACCCGTTGATCATGGTGAGATGTGTCGCCATTGGCTTGTAGTTCTAAGTTTGTGAGGTGCAGATTTTGAATCTATTTTTTATTTATTTTTATTTCATTTCTCCTTCTCGTATATCTATATAATTAGGTAACCAACATAGTTGTCATCTGATTCTTTTATTGGAAAATATGATAGGATAATAGATTACATGTATATCATTTATTTTATTTTGAAGTGTTTGTGCCCTAATTAAATGCAAATTTTGTAACAGTAATTCAATCATACTCCAAGTTCCATGTTGGCAAGAAAGTAAGGTCTAATGCCAAGTAACTAAGAACAAAAAAAGTAGCTGCAACCAGGTGATAAGCAGTTGTCCGTCTCTTGCAGTGTTCAATGAGCTGGAGATACCCTTTTTTATTGTCTTTATTTTTGTCTTCCATTGTCTTTAAATTATTTAAGTGAGCCAAAGATCTGTGTATTTTCTTGAATTTTAAGAATTATTTAAAAACAACAAAAGTGATCTTAATCCCTCATGTTTTGGGTTAATGATCATAGTAAAGACACAACCGGATGTAGTTATTTTGCATGTCACTGCCGGTCTTCAAGGACAGGTTATTTGCAATCTTTTCTTCAGGAATTGTAAGTTTAGTAGAGTAGTCTCAGCATTCACGAAGTACTTTACTTTTTTAAGATATTTGATATGTTTTGTAAGTTAACTGCCTAGGCCATTGCCATCTTAAATATTGCTCATACATTTTCTAATAAAACTGACAACTCTCCTGTTTTTTTTTCTGTCCACTTTTTTTTCTTCCATTGAAAAAATTAAAATATAGGAAACAGCATATCAAGTCAACTAACTCAAGGACAGACCATATAAAGTTGACCAACACGGAGACTATGGGGGATTCCAACTCAGTATATTACTTGTGCTTCCTCGTGGCATTATTTACATGGAAAAGTGTGCAACTGAGACATTGATGCAGAAGAAGAGTTAACTGAATGGATGAACTAAAAGAATAGATGCAAAAGTTAACACACCAAAAAATGAAAATAAATATGCACAAAACAAAAAATAAGAATAATTTTTAAAAGGGGAGAATTTAATAAGTGATAACCTAACCATGTAGGGTTAAAAAGACCAAAAATAATTCAAAGAAAAGGTGATTATTAAAGGGACCTTGCTGAAGTCTGGTTTCAAGGCTGAACAGAAGTGGTATCCTGGTCCAGGAAGGGAGTGTTGTTTTCAGTTTTTTTCATTGGTCAGAAGTAATACAAAGAAACACTACATCGAGGCTATCAAATATTTATATTATCGACTCCCTCTCCACTGTTTTCCAACCAGAAGCAGGGTATGCCACTTGGGCCAAATTAAATCAATGAATGTTCATCCGTCACTCACCTGTCCCCTAAATATGTTTGCATTTACACAAAAAGAGAAAGGATTTTTGCACACAACTGATGTCTTCCTCCAGCTGATTCATCTGTGGAGTCTAATTCCCTTTCCGTCCAGGGTCGTTTCTGCTCCCAGACATTCGGTGTTACCATTTCCTTCTTTCCTGTACTGGTTAACCTGTTCATGGAGTACTTCAAGTCTGAGCCTCTCCCTTCCCTCTCCATTCGTCGATGACATCTGTGCTCTCTGGCCTCATTATCTTGCCCTGTCCTTGATCACCAGCACCTAGATGAAATTTCCTTCGTTGTTCAGTCTCTAAACTGTGCTACACTTGTCATATTCTCGACATCGCGTTATCCAGGGCGCGGCATACCTCTTACCAGGACTCCTCTCCTAAAGAGACTCCTGACTTCCCTGTTTTGAGACTGCCCTACGCTGAGAAAATCTACGATCTCCTTCACCCCCTTCACCCTCTCAGCTGCAAGGTCTATATAAGATCTTTATACTTATATAGACCTTGCTCGGCTACAGGCTTATCTTTTGCCAGGTAAGCGCTGCAACCTAGGCCATGCCAACTCCCCCTCTACTTCAAAGATGGGCACCTATGCTATTCCTTGTCCCTCCTGTGATAAACAGTACTTTGGTGAGATAAGCGTCAATCTTGTCTCAACAAGAACACACTATTTCCAGGGGACACGACAACGCCATCTGCCATCAGTGGATTGATCAGCTGCACGTTCTGTCTTTCCTTCAGCTGATGTTCATGCCATAGGTGTAGGAAAGGGGGGGGCAGGGGGCGACCACTCCCCACTCTAGAATTGAGGGGGGCGGGATCCAACTTCTCCCCTGTCCCAAATGAACAAAATGCAATTCTTTAGTTACTCAATTGTTGAGAACACTGGCTCCCTAAAACTGAGGACAGCTACAACAGAGTCTGATGTTCAAAATGAAATAACTATTATGTCAAATATCAAAATAAGAATGTATGTCATTTTAGTGCAGAAATTAATGTGTTCATCTTTTTAAAACTTGAAATCCAGGAGCTTCCCTCGCTTCCCGATTCACTTATGCCGGCCACCCTTGGCACAGACCACTTGACCTCTTAACCTGAACTGGCCCCCCTTCACTTCCGTTCACCTGTCCTCATCTGCCTTATTTATCCCGTTACTTCTCTCTGTCACCTACTCCTTTCTTTCCCCTTCTTCTTCAGGGCTGAAAAAGAAGGGGCTTTTCTGGGGGAGGGCACAGGGGGTAACAGCAATATATCTCGGGGGGGGGGGGGGCGCCCTAAATAACAAAAAATAAAGCTACCCACTTCAATATTTATATTGTACAGTTACTATTTTCATCTTGCCTTTCTTGGCCATATTATATCTGCTGGGTGTACTTTTATTAAGTGGATGTCGGTAAAGAACTAATTACGATTTACGCAATGACTGACATTACGACGAATCACTGACCATCGGGGTGGTTAATCAGATTGCAGGAGGGTTCCCCCCCCCCCCATGCCACCATGGAAGCCCCGCCTCTGTGAAAAAGGAATTTCGAAACTGTCTCGTTTTCAATAAATATTGTTTCGGATATTTTCTACAACAACGATAATCATGATAATGATGATAACAATAATAATGATAATAATGATAATAGCAGTGATTATAATAATCGTAATTTAATATTGATATTAATATTTATAATGGTAATAATGATAATGAAAATGACGATTATATTATTCATTATGATAATAAGGACGATGATAGTAATATTGATAATAACATTAATGATAACAGAAATAATGATAATGATAATGATAGAAATAATGATAATGATAATAAAGATAATGATAATGATAATAACAACGATAATAATAACGATAATAAGAATACCAATAATGATAAAAAAAATAATGATAATAGGTATAATAATGATAATGATAATAAGTATAATAATGATAATGATAATAACCATAATAATGATAATGATAATAACTATAGTAATGATAATGATAATAACAATATGATATTGATAATGATAATAACAATTAAAATATTGATAATGATAATAATGATAATAATCATAACAATAAGGATAATAATTATCATCATAATAATGATAATGATTATGATAATGGTGATAATAATCACTGTTAACTTAATGGTAATATCGATAGTAGTAATAAAAATAACAATATTATTAATATTAGTAGCATTGATGACGATAGTGATAATGATATTAGTTACGATCCTAATAATAATGATGATCATTATAGTAATACTAAATTGCGATACTGATACTGATTATATTTGTAACAGTGATTTTAACAGTAGTGTTACTAATAGTAATGACAGTAATGATGTTGGTGATTCTAATACTAGTAATTATATCTATAACTATAATAATAATTATGATAGTAATGTTAATGATAGTAAAATTTATTATATTTATCACTATACTGATGCAATACTAAGCAGAAGAATATAAATCAGAATAGAAAATCATAGTGATAGTAATAATGATAATAACAATGATAACAGTAATAATAATGATAATGGTAATAATGATAATAATAATAATGATAATGATAATGATGATGATATCGATAACAATGATAATGTGAACGATATGGATAATAACAATACTAACAATGATAATAGGAATAATGATAATGATTAACAATAATGGTAATGATACTAATAATGACAATAGTAATAATGATGAAAACAATAACGATAATAATGATAACAGTGATAATAATGATACAATGGTAATAGTAACGGACATAACTGATAATAATAATGATAATAAGAATAAGAATAAGAATTAGCACTAGAATATGAACAATAATGAGAGTAATGATAAAAACAATAATGATAATAATAATGGTAATACTAATGATAATAGTAATAATAATAATAATAATGATGATAATGATAATAATAATGATAATAATAATAGTAATAATAATAATAATAATAATAATAATAATAATAATAATAATAATAATAATAATAATAATAATAATAATAATAATAATAATGATATTGATAATGATAATGATAATGATAATGATAATGATAATGATAATGATAATGATAATGATAATGATAATGATAATGATAATGATAATGATAATGATAATGATAATGATAATGATAATGATAATGATAATGATAATGATAATGATAATGATAATGATAATAATAATAATAATAATAATAATAATAATAATAATAATATTAATGATAATAATAATAATAATAATGACAATGATAATGATAATGATAATAATAATGATAATAATAATAATAATAATAATAATAATAATAATAATAATAATAATAATAATAATAATAATAATAATAACAATAACAATAACAATAACAATAATAATAATAATAATAATAATAATAATAATAATAATAATAATAATAATAATAATAATAATAATAATAATAATAATAATAATAATAATAATAATAGCGAAAGTACTAATGACAGTAATATTAGCAATGATAAAAATTATAATGGCAATAAAACAAAATAAAAGCTATAATAACGTGGTGATGATAATGATAATAGTATTGATAATAATTAAAATAATAAAGGCAATAATGACAAGGATCATAATAATCATTATGATCATAATGATAATGATAATAATAGTAATAATGATAATGATATTATTATTGTTATTATTATTGTTATTATTATTATTATCATCATCATCATCATCATCATCATCATCATCATCATCATCATCATCATCATCATCATCATCATCATCATCATCATCATCATCATCATCATCATCATCATCATCATTATCATCATCATTATTAATAATAATAATAATAATAATAATATTATTATCATTATTATTACGATTATTATTATTGTCATTACTATTAACATTATTTCATTGATGTTAAAAATAATGATGATAATGATAACAATACAGAAAACAATAATGAATAGTAACAATACAGAAAACAATAATGAATAATAACAATAACAATATTACGATAACTCTTCTTACATCTCTTGTTTACAATCTACTCTAAGGTATAACGCGATGATGATTGGTCAACTCTACTTGCTTTCGACCAATAGGAATGATTTATATAGGATTTGTATATGGAGGGAAACCGATGAAGTTTTACTCATTTTTCCAATATCGTCAGGAAGTAAATCATAGATACTTTAGATATATGTTTAATAGAATTATCGTATAAAAGTATGTTAGTATCGTGTCCGTATGACTTATTCATTGATGTGAATTTCCTTTCCTTCTCCAGTTCCTCATTGCAGTTGGCGCGAGAAAACCAAACAGCTGAGCGATGGGGAAGTTGAAGGCAAAAATATCTGTAAGTAACGAAGAGCCTGCAGACAGTCGTTCTTAATATGTGGATATACCGTTTTGTAGTTGAATGGTGTGTGGTTGTGGTTGTGGTTAAACAAAGGTGTTCTTGAATTAATACATTAAGGAATATTGTCGGTGTGTGATGGTGGGTTGTGACAGTCAGGTCTCAACTCGTTGCAGCGGAAATGGGAAATGGAAATGGGCTTTGCTTTCTTTTTCACTCAGCGTTATTTTTCACAAGTATTAGATAGAACGGCTAACTGGAAGACATTTTTATTCAGTAGTGTTTCCTTAACAATTTGAAAAAAAAAAAACGGAATGTGATATGTAAGCGAATAAAAGCAAAGATATATTTTTTTCATTTTACAGTAAATTAATGTTAAATTGTTCTCTCCCTGGTTGAAAAAGAATATATGCCTCTCTTGTAGCGCCAGGTCTTACATAGGATTTTTGAAAGGAAATGTTGAAAGGGGATTAATGAAAACAAATTTTGGTAATTGTTTTAAAACAAACCTCTGTAACCAATAATTTGGTAAAATGGAGCATGGATTAGCTCCTTTTTAAATGATAAGTTGAAAGAGCCATTTGCAAGCTAGATCTTGCTCTATTATTGATAAAGTGGGTTTGTCAGCCATTGTAAGGATGTCGCTAGGTGAAGAGTGAGCACGTTTATGCAAGGAAAGTAGCAGACTTGTGTGTCCTTTGAACATTGAACAGTTCTTGAAACATTGGTCATCACTTTGGCCTCCATATTATTGTATTCCAGCAAAGACCAAGAAAACTTTATCCCCACTATAATGTCTCTTTCTCCATTCCTCTCTTCTCCCCCTTCTCCCTTCTCTCTCTTTTCCCTTTGCTCTTACACTATCATTCTATGTCTCCTTCATAAGACTTAACAGAGAATTAAATATCATCTAATTATAGGCACAGATTATTTTACAGTAGTAAGTTTCTTAGACTCAGCTTCAGTCAAAAGGTTACCAATATTTTTTCTCTTCCTTATAGCCAGATAAGAATCAGAAGAAAATCTCCTCCTTCTTTTCTGCCCCGAGTCTCTTTACGACAGTGCAGCATGGCTCCTCAAGTGCAGGCGCCAGAAGTAAACTGAGTGGTATTGGTAGCAATAAAGAAAAGGACAAGTTACTCACCACTAAAAGCAATGGGGCAACAACAGTTCTCCAGAAGAAATCAGCTTTCGGGAATGGTGCTTGTTCGTCAGGCTTTGGCAAGGGAAAGAAAACAGATCTGGCGGAGGAAATTTCTGATTCAAGTGAGGTGTGGAGTGATTCGGACCCTGAAGTGATAGAGTCTACCCCAGAGATAAAGAAAAGTAGTGCAGGTCTCCTTAAGTCTTCAAAAATAAGCGCAAGTCCAGATTTCATTCCATCAACTCCCCAGCTAAACATTACGAAGTTGTCTGATACAAAATCTTTTTGTTCTGGGCTATCAGGAAAGTTATCATCCATAGTGAGCAGCTCTTCACACACAGCCACAAAGTCTTCCACATTGTCAGTCTCAAATGTAATGCGGCCAACCAGTTTAGCTATGAAGAACAAGTCGAAGTTGAGTAGATTATCAAGAAAGATTCATGAAATGAAGAGTAATTCTGTAAACAAAAGTGAACAACAAATCCTAAAGGACAGTCATTTCTTATCAGACCAAATCGCTGGTAAACTGAAGAGACCAGCAGCAACTGGTATGGGCATATCACCGGATCCCAAGAGAACGAATGTACCTGATATTGTCATTCCAGAAGAAAAAGAAGATTGCAAGTCCAATCTTCTTTCCAAGTTTGAAGACCAAAACTCCTATACAAGTGATGCAGAGAGTGATGGAAGTGTCAGTATTCTATTGCCAGATTGCAAGAAAGAAAATAAAG
>NC_091551.1:27906794-27914294 GCF_042767895.1 Penaeus vannamei | reverse complement strand
TTTTCAAAAGACATAGCTTTATAAACTTGAATGTATTTAGTTTATATGGAAGCATTGCTATGAAAGATTTCTATATTTTTCACAAACAAAATATTCAAGTTCACAAATATCTCTACAGTGCTAGAATTGTTCTTTTTGTTTTATCAAAAATTTGATAGATATGGTAATTTCAAAAACATTTTTGTAATATACAATATATATATATATATATATATATATATATATATATATATATATATATATATATATATAAATATATATATATACATTTCCTTTCAGGAACTCAAGCTACCTTCCCTACCAGAGCCAATAGACTCAGAGAGAGCATGTACTAAATGTGCCCATTTGCTAACATGTTCAGTTTACCAGAAGAGTATTGAAGAAATTGTCCCAGAGCCTCCTCATTCCATGAGTGTCCTTGTACCAAAGACTACGTCTCATCTCTCTCAGGTATGTATTAGAACTTGAAGGCTCTATAACAGGATAGGAATGAGTCAGTTTTGAAGTTAGTCTATTGTTATATGTGAAGGTGGTTGTTTGAAAATATTTTTCAAAAGAATATTTGGATTATCTGAAATATAAATGACCAAGCCCCCTTTAAGTAAGCTGTTTTTCAGTGATTTGGATCAACTATTCAACTATGACACCTTTGTGTTCGAATTCTATATTCTGATGATTTATAAAAAAATTGTAATGGAATAAGTGTTACATACCATACATAGACATTTTTACTTACAAACAGAGTCCATGTTCACACTGCTTTTCCACATGCTGAATGTGGAGGCAGATGTTTTTGAAGGCATTATCAACAAAGGAATCTCACAGCATGAACTCTTGTTGACACAATACCATGTGATTCCTTCAGCAGCCTCACTATTTTGATGGTGCTTTTTACCTTGTTCCAATGAAATTTGATTTTCTGTGTATGCACATCAGTAATTAGATTGATGAAGTTGATGTTGTGGTTCACACTGTTGTGAAGGTCATGATATGAAAGGTAGTTCCTTGGCACACCACTCATTCCAGGATTAGAAGTATTACTTCAGCTTTCCTGGTCTCAACAACTTCCATGTTGCCAACAGCAGGTTCCACAATGATGTCAACTAGGTCAATTACCCACACTGACTTGTGTGGAGCTAGGCCTCTATGAGGAACATAATGTCACATAATGTGACTTGTCCTCAGTTACTAAGGATGATAGGATTTGCTTCAACATATGTGAAACTCATTAAAGAGATGGGAATAGCATTTGATTATCATATGCACTATACATCCACCATTGCAGGTAAAGCAGTTATCCCAAATATTGTTTGCGAAAAGAATAGAAAACTGAGCCAAGTTTGTGATTTCTTTGCTAAATTTCCAAAGAAAATACCAGTCCTGACTAACACCACCACCTTCAGTTTATTGCAGCCTTTGATCTGATATTTCGAAACATATCCATCTCTTGCTAGGGATACTGTAGGCCAGTTCATTGGTTGCTGGCACTCATCACATGTCCATTTCTTTGGCCGAAGATCCTTTTGCATCTTTCATGTGGTGGTACTGGCATTTCTTCCATCACTGTCGGCAGGACCTCTCTTTCGTAAGTGTTGTGCATCTTGACACAGGATTGATGTAATAATGCCATACAAGTATATTGTTATGGATTTCTGATAAATGGTTCCTAATTCTTCTGAAGAAAGACAATGGATTTGGAACATAGGTCATTGGGATTGTCTCATCTCGTTGAAAGTTTTGTGAATAAGGTTGATGGATTATAAACAAGCAAAAAAGTTCTAACCTGGTAAGGTAAGGCTGGTTGGTTGTAGTGTATAAGAACAAAGTTAGGTAAGCTGTGGTTCATATGGCCAAAGTTGGGTCAGCTGAAGTACACAAGGTATGCTAAGTAAGCTGTGGTTAATATGGTCCAAATCTTAAGATTTTGAATCACATCCCTTTATACCATTTGATTACATAATGCCATACTTATTCCTCTTCAGGCTCATTTAGATTACTTCAGGCATTGGTGTTTACTCTTACACCTAGAAATTGCTGAAGGGAAACGAGACTCAGCTATCAGAGCACTCTGGTGCCAGGACCCCAAAAGGAGGTAACTTGTGTTTAGACAATTTACTTAATGATGATTTATTATTTTGTTATATGTTATGTTTGATAGTTGATGATTTATTGAAAAGACTATCCATTTGAATTAGATATGTAATCTTTTCTCTTTATGAAACATATGATTATTCTCCATAAAGTGGTCAATGAGAAATGGGCTCACTATTATTTTTATTGATATTATAAGCAGTTTTATTACTGAATTTGTTTTCTTCTCTACTTAAAGGCCATGTTTAAAAGATATTTCTTATCTAAACTTTTCTCTTTCCCTATAGAGAGGATGGTGGAGACTGTCTATCAATGTTAATATTAGAGCGTGGTGTTCCAGTGAACGAACCAGAGCCTGGAATTTTTCTCCATTCCTTTGTCCGTTCTCCTAAGTATTCTACTATGCCAAGCTTATCAGCTGTTGGATTGCAGGTAGAGAAACCATGTTAAGAAAGAATAGATGTTTTTCCATCTACCTTTTTTTTCTCTCTCTCACTTCCTCTTCTTCCCCCCTTCTTCCCTCCTTTCTTTCTTCTACTGTCACCCTCCCTCTGTCCCTCTCTCTCCATCCCTCTTTCCTTTCCTGTCTCTTTCCTTAACTCTTTCCTTCCTTTCCTTCCACCTTTGTTCCTATCCTCCCTCCTTCCCTTTCTTCTTTCCCTCTTTACCTCCCTCCTTCCCTCCCTTCCTCCCTTTCCTCCCACCTTCCCTTTCCTCCCACCTTCCCTTCTTCCTCCCTATAGTTTGTAACTGCACAGAATTTTGTGTTTTTTCACAAAATCAGTTTTAAGAATCAGTAGAGATATGAAATTGGATTCCTTTTTGTGCTAAAATACTTTATTAATATTGCATATATGTAACTATAATTCCTTTTTTTTCATGATGGCTTCTATTTTCCTTCTGAGAGAAGTATTACAGGTCTTTGTTTTCACATGTATTGTTCTCCCATCACATTAAAGTAATTCAACATGCTTCTCATTCCAGGCTAGTGATAATATAGTTGTGTCATCGGAAACTGAAATTGCTCTCAGTCTGGGAGTTATAAAGGTTGTACATGAACAGTCGGTGCAAGTTGTGTTAGATAGGTGAGTCTGGTTCATGTGAATATGAAATAAGATGAGAAAATATGGTAGAGGGTTATAGGTAAAAAGAAACACAGATTTAGTCTAAGACAGTGAAGATAGAGACAAAAACAGGACCAAAAAAATAAAGTATAAACCAAAATTAAGTCAGGAATGGAATTTGATGCAGCAATAGACGGAGATAAAGGTGAACATGGGGATGAAAACAAATAAGTCAGAATCACTTCCTAGTACCACCTTTTTTATTGCAGGGATCTGACAGCTTACCCTACATGGAGGGAGAAGTTATTCTGTGTGGACAGATGTGAATACCAAAATACCATGAGCATCAACTTTACCAACTTGGCCAGATTATTGTCTGACACTCCTCAAGCAGCAATCCTCAGAGAATTGATTGTGGATAGGTAAATAACTCTTTGTTTTACTGTGACTGCTTGCAGATAAAGAGAAATGAGAATGGAGTTTTAAAAAGTATAATCTTCCTAATTCCTCCACTTGATATGTTTTCAGAAAACTGCCAACATTCAAGAAAGGGTTGGGTGAAGATGTGGTGAAGAAAGGCAAGAAGATCCTTCAGATGCTGAACAAGACCCAACAGCGAGCAGTGTTGAAGACCCTCATGGCGGAAGACTACAGTCTGCTCAAGGGCTTCCCAGGAACGGGTATGCTTTGTGTTGATTAGATTATACTTGTTACATATAGGACGTTGGCAGACAATGAGAAAATAGCTGTGGCAATGGATTTTGTATTTGTTTGTTGATTACCTTTCGCAGGCAAGACCTCTACAATTGTTCGACTGGTCCAGCTTATGGTGACTTTAGGTTACTCTATCCTTCTCACCAGTTATACGCATTCAGCTGTTGATAACATTCTTCTGAAACTGAAAGTTAGTTTTTTACCATTTTAAACAGCCTTTGTATGCTTAATGTAATTATTTATATCTTTTATGTATTTATTATTATTTTTTTATTATTATTATATTTTTATATATATATTTTTTTTTCTGTAAATTTTTATTATTATTATTTTTAATACTTGATTGGAGTTAAGTAAACTATGTTTTTTTCTATTCCAGGATTTAGAAGTAGATTTTCTCCGTCTTGGGAGAATTGCACGTATTCATTCTGACATACTGACACATGCAGATGAAACATTGGCTAGAAAATTCAAAGATGTTGCCTCACTCTCCCAGTTTTACTTTTCAAAGGTAAGAAACAATTTTTGACTAAAACAGTGTTTATTTTTTGCTATTAAGGATATGCTGGGGATATTATTTATGTTTTAGAATCAGTATAATTAAATTATGTTATTTTTTGGTGAAACTCTGTTCATGGAACTTTCAGAATTGGTAGAAAATATATCATTTAGAATTTTACATAAACATGTAGGTTTTTAGTTCTGAAGAATATTCAGATCTTCCTTACATGTATAAAAGAATTTCAAAAAGGTAATTATGTATTCACTCCAACTGAAGTATAGTAGTTAAATGCGTCACTTCAGAAGGTAGAATTACGACATTCTGATTTATTCTTGCATGAACACATTTCTTCCATATCCTTCCAACTCCTTTTCCTGCCTTCTTGCTCATCTGCAACTATTAATCTATTTGGATATTGATTACGTGGAAAGGGGTAGAAATTAGATAATATATTGTGTAATGTTTAGTAATGTTGGACTTGACACATGTTCAGCCAAAGATTTATTTAGTTGTATATTAACTTCTCTAATCACATACAGTATAGGAGAATGAATTGTATTCATGTTGATAAATGTAGAAAATTTATGAATAAGAATGAATATCTTCACAATACAAGAGATGTGTTTGACCTGTTGCGAATATATCTTTGTCAGAAATACATGTATTTCTGACAAAGATATCATCAAAACTGTGTCAAATACAACTTTTTTATTACAAAGATATTCATACTCATTCATATCTTTTCTACACACAGTATACAAGAAGTTATCAGTAATCGACCATCATTATTTTTAGTCTTCAAAAACATGTAATACCCTTCATTCCAATTTTTTCCCTCTTTAGTTTACACATGAATGATTTTAAATTGCAGAAGGTAATTGCTACTACCTGTCTAGGACTCAATCATGTGATTTTCACCAAGAGGACCTTTGATTTCTGCGTAATTGATGAAGCATGTCAGGTGAGCACTGCACAATCCTGAAGAGGGTTTGGTAATGATTACTTTGTACAAGAAATATGATATTTGGATATTAAAGATGGTTATTTTTATGGTTTACAGCGAAGTAGTTACAATGTGCCCATGTGCTCCACACATAAAAAAACAGTAATTTTTAAAATTTATTCCTAAACAAATTGGCAAATACCACATAAAACTTTCCCACATTATCACCTTACCTGGATATTTACAGTGTAATAAGTTTTCCTAATAATAATGCTATTGCTTTCCTAGTGTCAGCATACATTTTCCTCTCTATCTTTTTTCAGGTGCTGCAAGTTGCTGCCCTCGGACCACTATTTCATGCTAAGCGTTTTGTTTTAGTTGGTGACCCCAAGCAGTTACCTGCAGTTGTGCAGAGTAAACAAGCAAGGTAAGGTATGGGGTGATTGTAAGACATGCTGTAGTGTTTAGTAAAATAAATTAAATGGTATTTTCCAATCAGTGGAAAAAAGTCTAGAACAACGATAGAAAGGAAAAGCATACCAGGTACCAAACTACCCAATCTGATGAGTTAGAATCATCAAACTTTATCACCAAAGTGAGGGTTCTTCTAGCAAAGAGTCCAAGTAAAACTTAAGATGAAGGAGGGACGGATAATGGTCTTACACAGTGAAATCCAGTCCTTTTTTGGACAACCATGATAGGGATGTTTTGGTTGTTAGTGCTAAGAGAATAAATCCATTAAATTGATGCCATAGTTCTTTTCTTGCTTCACTCTGAAAATCAATTTAAATACCTCAAAGATCATTACTTTATTAGAATGAGACGGCAGAGGTAAGTTCTCTTTTGTATAACAAGTATGGTTCCTGAAAGAGGAAAAAGTAAGATCACTAGAAGTTTTTAAATATTTTTGTGGTAACTCATATACTTCATCCTCAGGTCTTGCCCTTAGTGCCTCTTCAACCCACAATCTAGTGCATTTGGTGTAGTTAATGACAATTTCAGGGGAGGTCCAGAAGGATACTGCTGCTAGAAGCTTTCCTCTTATCCACCAACACAGATGGGAGCAGAGATGACCTAGAAATATTAAATCATAATCGCAATCATCCAAAATGAACATAGCCCATTGATACGAACCCTGCAAAGAATATAGGCGCTTAGAAAATGGGAGCTGAATTTTTCATTGGAGCTTATTGATGGGCAAATATATGAAACACTTTGTCAGAAAACCTAACATGTACTGGTCATGGCCTCTCATGACTCAGAAAACAAGTTGCAGTCTGTTTTAATCAGCATAATCATTAAATTAAAAAAAATATATATATATGATTCAAAAGAGGTAGAGGTTTGAATGTATAGGTACTTTGGTAATTTTTTGCCCAACTGTGCAACTTTTCTCAATACAAATTTGGAAGTTATGTTTCTAGTTTTGCTACATGCTACAAATTGAAAGAGACAAAATATGTAACCTCAGAATTCCTAAAGAACTGAGTGAAAGTTGCTGGCAATAATCCAATGGAAGAATAAAGCTTCGTTATAAGCTGAAATCTCCGTAGAGCAATAAAGCCTCCAAGGCAGAACTATAGCTTAAGGAGGGAAGTTATCTAGGGTCAGTTTAGTGTCTGCCAGCTTTGGGCAACAGGAAATACTAGATAACTGCATTGACATTGTAAAAACATCATCTTACTCAGATGGTTAATGTAGAACTCTCAGATATAGTAACATGCTGAAATTTGTGATGCATAAAATATAGCTCTTAACGTCTAAACATTTATGTAATATGTCATGCAGAGTGATGAGTATATTCTTTAGTATCATCATTTCTTTTTCTCATTACATTTATTGCATTACATTATGATCATACCAAGGTGTGTATATTTGCCCTTAATTGTGATTTCTATACTTTGGTGTGATATTCCATGCTTTTGACTACTACCATTTTCTAGTTAAACAAATTATTTTTGTATAGAATTATGATGAGTACATTTATGTTTTCCTCCAGTCCTAGGGAAGTTCATCTATCTGACTTTGATAGATTACTTCAATGATACTTTGATAGATTACTTCAATGACACTTTGGGGACCCTAGTGTTATGTTTTCACATGGAAACAGTTTATGCTCCACCTTTATTTGTATTCCATTTTTTTCTCTGGGATTGGGAGGAAAACTGTTTAATCTAACCATTCTG
>NC_091551.1:27831794-27844294 GCF_042767895.1 Penaeus vannamei | reverse complement strand
CCTATTTTTTCCTCCTGCATTTCCCCTCCACATATCATACTAGTACAATTAGTCATCACCTGTTATATCATTGTCTTTTTACTGTTTACACAATAAGGTGCATCTTAATACATTCCAATACAGATTTTGTTGAGTTATTTGGACAAAGTATATTTTTATTGCTTTGTTTTATTTACATGATTGGTAATGTTCCCATTTTCTTTCATTTATATGGGTAACTGTGATAAAGTTTCAAATTAATCATCACTTGGGGTATTAAAACCATTAAATATGCGATGGTAAATTTTCAGAAATATTTTAGGGGCACTGATGTATTGGATAGAGGTTGCCAGTAATGATTACAATAATTATGATAGTAAAAGGATGATAATTATCATTATTTTCATCTCCTTATTTGTTTATATTTTTTTATATTATTATTTTATTATCACTATTCTTATAATTATTACTTGTTTATTATTATTATTATGAATTTTGTTGATGCTGTTTGTTATTGTTATATTTATTTCTTTTGTTATAATTGTTTTGAAATATTAACATTGATATCTATATTGTTGTTGTCATTGTTAGTATGTATATTATATTGTTATGGTGTATTATCTTATACTATAGTATTTTTTGTGACATTGTTATTTGTTGTTGTTATCATTATTATTATTATTATTATTATTATTGTTATTATTGTTATTATTGTCATTATTTTTATTATTGTTATTACTTCTTATAAAGTTATTATATTGTTGTTGATTATTGATTATTGATTATTGTTTTTACCACTACTAATATTACTCAGTTTTGTTGTTACATATGTGGTAATCATGATGATGGTAATTTATTATTATTATTATTATTATTTATTTATTTTTTTTCATTATTAGTATATTTGTTTGGTTAATTATTAATTTGTTATTAGGTAACTTAGTAGTAGTAGTATCATTTTTATTGTGATTTTTATTTTGTTATATTAACCTGATGCCACTGGGGATAGCATTTTTGTACATAGTCTGCCTATGGCAAGTTTAGTCAATTGTCTTTATACATAGATGGTTCCACAATTGCTGTCATCAATAAACCAATTACTAGTACTGCTGGCTCAACATATTTATCCTTTTCCTTGATTTTCAATTTTTTATATAATCTAGGAGCCTATTATTTTAGCAGTGTCAATAATATTATAATTAAGATTTCAATAATATTATTATTAATAACAGCATTGATATTGAGTACTGCAACCATTACTGCGCTGTTGGCTCATTGGACGGAGCTTGTCTTTCAATGATATTAGCGGCTTCATTTCTATGGTAAAGCTTTTAGGCAATAGCACCTAAAGTGAAAGTAAACCTTCAAATTTTTTATATTTTAAAAAATTTATAGCAAAATAAAAGCTTTTGGGTGCCAAATGTCACACACACTACCGAAAGAGCCAGGCGCAAACAAAATAACTGTCAATGCATGCCAACAATCCCATGATCATGTTCACTTACCAAATTTTTTTACCTGGGGTTATTGGGTTAACTTCAGGTGATGCTAAGTAATTGTTTATTTTGTCTCCAGAGTCCTTTTTTATATTAGTAAGATGTATACATATAGTATACTTTATAGAAACTACCCTGGTCAAAGGTTTCAAACAAACCATTTTCCTCAAGTATTCCATAACTTGATAGATGATGATAATATTTGACTTAATATTATTTGCTGCAATTCGAGTTGAGGCCTACACTTATCATTTATAACCATTATTCAAATATACCTACCGCTGAGTACATTGGTATTGACATTTGTTGAGTGGAAAGTTTAACTCGAAAAAATGTATTTGATTAAATTTGACAGTTACCTTGAGTAATGGTAATTGCTACCTTTCGGGTTTACATTTTCATCAATTTCTAATTAAATTCCTCATGCACCATTAATCACAGTTGTTCTGGCAGAAAATTTGAATTATAGGGGATTTTCCATTTCTGTGGAAAAAAAGTGCAGCTGTCTCTCACCATACAGTCACAAAAGTTTATTAGGGAACAAATTCTTTCATAAAGAAAACTACTTTGGCTCTACCTGTATCTTCGATTTATTTTTATACAATCATGGTAATTAAGAGTAGCCTCCCATCTTAGAAACTGTCCTTTATTTGTTAAACAGGTTTTGTGGTTATAAAAGTGAGTGATGAGAAAAATGGAGTTTAAACATTTTCAGCAGTTTTATGCGTATACCTGCTTTTACCTCTCTCAACTCTTGTTTTGAATATTTATTCCACAGGCACATTTATTGATTGTATATAGGAATGTTGCTAATAGAAATATATTATACAGAACTGAAGGCATTAGTTGGTTAAATCATTCTTTTATTGTGCAGTAAATTATTTTATAAGGTGTTACCGGTGTGTGGGTTAGATTTTGTGATGTAAAGAAGATTAATGTGTCGTTTGGCTATGATGCTAGTGAAAGAGGGTGTGGTGTACTATATATTCAGACTGATCAGACTATATTGTTTGTGTCTCATTACTTGTATATATGTTGAAACAGCAAATTCAAAATGTTTTTTGGGGACATGATTTCTTGTAACATCCAAAGATGTTTCTTTATTGCATGCGATAGATAGTCTATCTATGAAAGTTCATTAAAAGATGTCAGAGAGATGTAGCGTATCTTTTATGAAATTTTCTTTAATTGTATGTTATTCTCCTATTCACATAAAAGGTAATTGGTGTAATCTATATTTTACTTCAGAATAACATTTTTATGAATTGCTATTTCTCCCTGTTCCAGATCTGGAGTGGAAAATAATATATGTAGGTAGTGCTGAAAGTGAAGACTATGATCAGACCCTTGATACAGTGTATGTTGGACCAGTGCCAGAGGGGAAACACATGTTTGTATTTCAGGTATGTTGACATAAATTTTCACATGTCTACATTATGTTATTAACCTGTTGATGCTGGCTTTATTAACATTGTTCAAACATAAATGGCTTCAGAATTACTTAAGGAGTTGATTTTGAAGCTTACCTGATCTAACTTTTTTACCTTTTTGGGGGGGTATGATATTATAATGATAATTCTTTTAATGATGAAAATGATGTTACTAATGATAGTAATGCTATATGAAATTAGACTTAAACAGTTGTCATATAGGTCTAGTAATTGACTAAACACTTTAAAATCCATCTGGGTGTAAACAAAATTAACTGAGCAAAATAAACTATAATTGACAGGGCATTTATTTTGTGCCATCAATTTAAGGTCAAAATTGCAATTAAATCTTTTTAAATGATGTTTTCATGACTTGAAAATGACCTGCCCAGTTGGAATGAGTTATGTATAGGTTAACCTTGACAGGATTGCAGTTGGTTATTATGTTAAGTGTATTCCTATAATGAGTTAAAACATTTCCAATTTTGGTGTAGTTCAATTTTTCTAAGACAACATCTTTTAAGTGTGAGACTTGGGAATAGAAAACATACTCAGCTATTTGATATAATGCTTACTAAATATTTAAATGATTAAAAGTGGGCAACCCATTTTGAAATAATCTGTAGTGAATCAAGTAATAGTATTTGGTGATAGCAATACACATCTTTATTTCAGGCTGATCCACCAGATCATTCAAAAATACCAGTTGGTGATGCAGTAGGCGTGACGGTTGTGCTGTTAACTTGCGGGTACAAAGGACAGGAGTTTGTAAGAGTTGGTTATTATGTGAATAATTCTTATACCGACCCTGAACTTCAAGAAACCCCGCCTGATGTCCCACAGTTTGAAAAGGTAGAGAGAGTTAATATTTTTTCATTGTGATTACTGTTATTAAGGTCCAGATTATATGGGGCTGGAAACCATTAGTTGTGCCTAGTTAGTTAATGGTCTCAGTTCCAGTAAACCAAAATACAAAATTCATGCAAGTCATTGCCTTTGAAAAAGAGTCTGGTAAACATGCTTTGCATTTATTGATGTTTATGATATAGTAAAAAAATAAAAAATTATATTACTTTTAGCCTTGAAATATATTGTGGTATTTTGATGATCTGTCTGTAATTTCTAGCCATGATTCCCATCATGATATGTAGAAGCATTTTATTTCCTTCTTTCTAGAAATACATAAACTCTTTATCAAAAGTAACTTGGAACCTCGTCCCAAGGCACTGATATAGTGAATATATAAATACATGTGTAAAATAAAACATTTCATGGAGTTATGCTGCTGATTATATAATACCTATGAATGTAGTTTATTTTTTGGTTGTCCAGCAAGCACTAGGTCTTAATAGATTCTTTGTGTGTTAAAATATGCAAAAGTATGTTCTTAATTTCATTTACTTGACTTCATCTCAAGTCAGATTTCATCTTTGTGAATCCTTATAGCATCTTACTAGATGTATCACGTGACTGGAATTTAAATCTCACTTAGTCATAGTTGCAGTACTTCCACCCAAACTAGGACGTGTGTGTAATGACATTGATCTTAAAGAAAGTCATACTTTTGTAACTGTAATATTGGTTTTAAGCTCTGGTTGTTTTGGAGTCTGTGGACAATAGGAGACGGGTAATTTCTAGTCAGCATTTTTTACTGTTTAAGGGGACCGTCCCTGAGAATGGCCACCTTTCCCTACTCTATACATCATAAAAAAATATCGGTTAGAGATAACTGATTGATTCTTTTTGCATGCTATAGAGTAAAGAATTGCGCTCCGTTATATATATAAATTTTAACTTTGCTCCCCCATTGGGGGGGGGCACCCCCCAAAAAAGTTGAAAAAAATCGCTGTATTTTTTGGTATGTCTTCGGTACATCCCAACTATCAGAGCTCTTCACAGAATATTTCCCCAAAAATGCTAGTGTTAGATCAACTCTAGCCTATAGCCATGTAAAAGGCCGAATTTTGAATTTCCTTTTTTTTTTTTGGCGGGGGACAGCTTGACATAGAGAACTATTTTTGAATGCGTTTTTCAGCATTAAAATATTATTATTTTTTTATTAAGGCAAAAATTCAAAAATCGGCCTTTTACATGGCTATGGGACGCCGAGGCTCTAGTGAAAGCAACAAACTGCATTTGGATCGCATGAAAATTACGTGAGTTGGGAAGTACCGAAGATTCATAAAAAAATGGCGGAGCTACGGCGTTTTGTATTTGGCACCTTGCCAAAGTTCGTTATCTCTGTTATTTTTCTCTGAATCTAATGATATTATATATCAAAAAAATGCTTATTTAGTGTACTTTGCAATGCAATGATTACCAAAATAGGAATTTTCATGTTCAATAGGGACGCTATTCTGTAAAGGTATGTCACTTTTTTTTTTTTTTTTTTTTTTTTTTTTTTTTCCGTTGTTCATTAAAGTTGATATTTTCGTGTGAAAAGCTTAATAAATGCATTTTACCACAGAGACAACTAATCTAAACCAGATAAAAACCTTTTTTTTTTTTATTTATTTTTTATTATTATTTTTTTTTTTTTCTCTTTTGAAGAAATGGGGAACTGTGGATGGCAACATTAGTACAAAATCATTCTAATTATAAAGTCCTGGCATGAATACAACATGGTGGTTCAATTTTGAGTATTTCAAAAGCATATGAATTTAGTACATTGAATTCGAGAACTTATGAAAGGTTGAATATTCCCCATGCCTCACACAGGGGGGGGGGGGAGGGGGAGATGGTCACTGGGTGTTTATAATTTTCGAGGAGGATCATATGTACGTGAACGCACGCACATAAAGTTAAAAAGATTAATCATCATCATTTAGTAGGCCTACATTGACTTTCATATCTAAATAATAAAATTTATTAGTTATCCCTCTCATACCCATTTTCTTTGATAATTGTCAATATTAACAGATTGCAAGGGAGAACAAGTATAAAGTTTATGATTAGCCATTTGCACCCATTATCTTTACTAAGAAGTGCATAAAATCATGCAGACGCCTATGTGTTGTGGGATATTTGCCAATTTATGGTGCCTAAGACTTACGGTAACGTCTAAACATATTCATTTTTATCGGGAACGCACGAAACGGATGCGATAGCTTTTTGAACGCCAGACGAAGACTATGCATACAACCGATCTCAAAATTCCATATAGTTTTTATTTCAGAGCAGGTATTACTGAGTACTATCATCTTCAACATGAAATAATCTGCATCTCGCTTATACATCCGAAGTTTAAAAATCCGACATTTATGTAACATTCGTATTGAATTGGTCTTTACAACGGTAACTACCAATTTGAAATCAATTCAAATTGCCCCCTGCTGTGATGTACCGACCGTTGAGCGAAATGTAACGGAAATATTTCAATCCTTCCTTATAAGGCTATTTTTAAACATTAGTGCTTCGTATGTGATATACGTATATATTACCACGTAAACTAAAACATATTACCAGGGAGTCTCGATCAAAGCATATTTCGTATGTAAAAGGACTCAAAACACATTTTTTTTTTAGATATATTTCACAAAATATTTCGTCATAAATCACGGTGATATAATTTTTTCCTGATATTGGTATAAAAGTGTTCCTTGAACATTCACAAACTCATATCTATGCGCAATGTCATAATTAAATGCCTTATGCACGATTGCCGCAAGCAAAAGTCCACATAGGTGTACCTGGGTGCTCAATAGCGACGTACCTCTCCGGGTGCTGAGGGACTCGCACGCCGGCTGCAAGACAACGAGCCATAGCAGGCGGTTAATACTCGTTTGGTAGTTTCCTCATCCATGTACCTATACTATACGCTATCTTAATTTAACCCCCTCCCCCCCCTCTCTCAGGGACGGTCCCCTTAAGTGAACTTCCAGTTCATAATGGGAATAGTGATAGAAAAAAATTCTCTTTAATTTGTTGTGAATGTTCTGAAAAATCTTATTTTCTCGCTTGTCTTCTAGCTTTTCCCTTTTTCATTTAAATGCAGTATGTTATTCTAGAGGAATTTTCTATAGATTTCATTATACTCAGCGTCTAATTATTAAACATTGTTTGCTTTTTACAGCTTCAGAGAAATATCTTGGGAACACAGCCACGTGTCACAAAGTTCAAAATTGACTGGGATGATGCAAAGGACTCAGAAAATATCCCACCCTCAGAGAACGCAGCAAGCGATGGTGCCTCCACTTCACAGAATTCTACAGATCTCAAAGGCGTAACTGCGATGGAGAGCAGTAATAGTGCTTGTGCCATGGAGGTGGCATAAATTTTTGATTTTTAGGTCAATTTTTCTATACTGCTTAAACCCTTTCATATTGTAATTGTGAATGTTTTGTATTCAGTGCAACTAGATAAGCAGGTATTGTACAGTCTTTTTGCCTCCCATTCTGACATGATTTTGTGATAAAATTTTGCATAGGGAATAGTTTTCCAGTTAATTACTACTTTTTATATGAAGCAAATATTGATTCATTTTATTTCTTACAGTAGACTATTTATATTATATTCGTCTTTACTTTGTTCATAAAAGATTTTTATTTTCACATTTTTGTTCAAGTGTTATGCAGTCCATCATATGTTCATAAAGCCACTGCCACAATTGTGTTGGACTGAGTCACTTAGATTATTTAGCAATATTAACAAACCCAGTGAGGCATTAATGCACTAATGTCTAGTGCAGTAAATGCCAAAATTATATATAGTTTACCTGTACAAATAAAGGTTTGATCAGTTCCCATATAAAAAAATATTCGTAGGAAAGAAACTTCTCAGCAATGCAGGCTGACTAGTCCCATTCTGAGTTATGTATATTTAATTATTTTAATAAATTTGTGAATTCTTGTGATTATCGTTTTAATGTGTGTGCGCCTTTATTTATTTATTTTCCCCCAATTCCATCCCCTTTTTTAATGTGGGGGCTTAAGAGACATTGAAACCAATTCTTCAGTCTTCTCCCCCCCCCCTTAAATCCCTTGCCCATTATTGTTGTGAGGGGTTTAGGAGACAGAGACAGGCCCAATGTAATGAATCACTCCTACTGTGGACCTCAGCCCTCGGCCCAACTAATTTTACAAGGACTTTTCTTCTTTTTTCTTTTTTTCCAATTCCTTCCCTTGTCCAGTTGCTAAAGTGTGAGAGCCTTGTTGAAAGGAATGGCCTTGGGGAGCCATGGGCGGGGTAATGCCTTGGTTAATTGTCGTACTCTTACCTCTCATGGGGACCCAGATGGGTGGATCTTTTATCTTCCCCACATATTTCAGGCTTAGCATAACCATTGCTTAAGATTTTGTACTCTTATTGGGGTCATTTAGGTTTGCTTTATCAGCCCCCCAAAATGCTGACCCCTATCTCTGACCATGGCTCCGGCTACCCCCCCCACCCCTCTCCCTCACAGCACTACATCATTCCACACCACTCCGTCTTCCTCTAGTCCTTGCCGTTCTACAATGCCACCCACCACAAACCTTTTAAATACTCTGTTTGGCCCAGCTAAGTGTGATTGATTTGCTGTGATACCCTCAACAGTCCTGTACTCAGACAAATACACTACTTTTCCACCAATGCCTCCAAAAACAAGTGGGGTAAAGTCTTCCGCAGCCGTCCCAATAGTTCATGCATTGTCAATTACGTCTGAGTTCTAAGCTCATGCACAATCTACCCTGGTTGACCTCACTGGCAAACCTTTTCCTGCTCAACCCCACTCCACCCTTAATACTTGTACCGGAACTGTTTCCATCTCCCTAGTTGATTGCCCTCTCTATGAGGATTGGTCAGACTAAAGTAGACCTACTAGCCTGCCCTACTGACTATGATGTAATACCAGAACAGTGCTGCACTATTGCTTCTAGAGGCCGCCGTAAGTCCCACGTCAATATTGCCAAGATTACTTTCCGTAGAAATGACCTCCCTCCTAAGGGGATATCGACCATATCGGCCTCTCTCCTCTCAATGTCAGAAATGTTGGCGTCTTGGCCACCCTGCAAAGCACTTGCTCCACAGCTCGCCACCTATTATGTGGCCAGCCTTGGCATCACCGTTCATATTTCCCTGCACAATTACATGCATGTACCATTTGCGGTGGCTTCCATAATGTTTGCCCTGCCTACAAGTTTAAGTCTGAGGTAATAGTTCTCAGATACCAACTTGACCTTGCTCTACGAGAAGCCAGGCAGGATGCACACCGACGGGGTTTTTCAGTCGGCCCCAACTCCAGTACTATCTATCAACACTCCTCTCCCCTCAACCCAAACTGCCTCCACATTTTCTACAATACCTCTTCCCTCTACTCCTCACGCTCCCACCCCTACCCTATCTCCCAGTCAAATCCATTTTCCATTTTAAATCCAAATGTTCCATTATCCACAACTTCCCCTGTGCCTGCTCCTCCTCGCCTTACCTATCACACCAGACAAACTAAACGTTTCAGCCCATCTTCACCTACCATATTTACACCTACAGTTGTATTTTCTGCTCAAATGCCTATCTACTCTTCACCTCATAAAAATCCATAATTTCCCACGAGTCCCGACCCAACTCCCCTCCAGAAACCCTTGAGGACATCCAGAACTTCTTAAGCATGCCCCAAGGGAAACCAGGGAAAGAACCAACATCGCCAAAAACTATAGGACAATTTCTTTGCTCCGCATTTTGCATAAACTATGAGCGCATGATCCTGACTGGCATACAAGAAACAGTCGAAGAACACCTGTCATCTGACCAAGCTAACTTAAGACCAGGCCGCTCTTGCTGCAATCAGGTACTGAATCTCACCCAATATATCGAGGACAGGTATGAGACAAAACAAATCAGGGCATTGTGAACCACAGGGTACTTCTGAAGGTTGCCCAAATCATACAGAATACCACCTTAGTCCGCATAATTGAGTCTAACTCGCATAACTCGCCAGTCGTCGTTTTTATATGGAAATGGAGGGAAAGAAAAATAGATGTCATACCCAGAACGGGCTCCCACAGGGTTCTTGCCTTGGCTCCGGTCCTATTTAACATTACAATAATGACCAGCCACAGTACCCAGACATCCGTAGATACATATATGCAGATGACCTGTGTATTGCCACTCAAACGAGCTCCAGTTAGATCAAAGGAAGGGTATCACATGCCTTGGGCACACTTTCCACATATTACAAGAAGTGGCACCTTAATGCTAATCCAAGTAAAACTCAGGTGTCCGCATTCCATCTTAACCACCAGGCTAGCAGAAAGTTTCGAGTAAGAAGGGGCAATACGGAACTGGAACACCATTCATACCCAGTCCACTTAGGTGTCACTCTAGACAGAACACTCTCCTTCAAGGAACATATAACCAAATTGAGAGGCAAGTTCACGACTAGAAACAATCTCAGTAAACTTGCCAGCACCAGCTGGGAAACGGACCCAAAAACCCTGAGACAGACAGCCCTGGCACTGTGCTTTTCCACTGCAGAATACTGTGCCCCAGTGTGGGCCAGATCATGTCACGTACACGGAGTGGACCCAGAGCTGAACAGGGCATGTCGAATAATTACTGACACCATGAAACCCACACCACTGCCAGCTATCAGGTATTCCACCACCTCACATTCGACGTGAAACTACCATAAGGATTGGACGTCAAAAGCAATGCGTGACCCCCGGCACTCACTCTATGGTGAGACGAAGGCTAAAGTCTCGTAAAAGCTTTCTGACTGACGAAGGACTAGAGCAAAGCCAGGCCGCAGAATACAGGCTGGAATGCTAGCAGGAAACCGAACCTCGGCAACACAATGAGGCCCTGCCAAACCCAGATGAAACCCTGCCTCACGGATCAAATCTAAGCAGATAAGACTGGGTAACATTAAACAGGGTAAGAACTAAAGTGGGCAAAACCAAAGGCAACCTCCACAAATAGAGAATCACCACCAGCCCCCAAATGTCAATGTAGAGAAACACAAACAATGGATCACATACTCAAGGAATGTCCAATGGGCCTCACTACTCCGACCAAGACCTTAAGGAAGCTAACGGCACTGTCCTCCAATGGATACGGTTCTATCACGATAAGATATAATAACCCAAGAAAATGCCTCTCTCTCTCAAACATCCTCTAATTCCTCTATGCCCACCCCGTCTACAATCAGTGACTGCCAACCTCCATCCCTCCCATAATGTCTTCCACAAAATCTTATAATGCCCCCTTTTCTGAAATCTATTATGCATCACACTTATGCCGCAACACCCATGGAGGTCTAGACGGTATACATTACCGTATGTTACGACACCTTCCATCTACATTCTTGCCCTTCCTCTTATCGATATTCAATAACATATGGACGACCAGAAACTTTCCTCCCCATTGGCGTGAAACCTTTGTACTACCACTCCTAAAGCCAAACAAACCCAGTGCACTTCCTCAAGACTACTGTCCCATAGCACGCAAGATGCTTGTGCAAGCTACTGATTAACATCCGACGAATGCGGTCCCTAGAATATCGTCACTTTATCTCTTCAAATCAGTTTGGTTTTCGTCGCGGCCGATCCTCCTGCTTATTTCAAAATAAAAATCACATCAGTATTTGCACGCCGTCAATCAGTATTAGCTCTCTTTTTGGAAAAATAAAAGGCATATGATACCACAAAGTGTTCCATATCCTTCAAAAGCTATCTTCCCATGGCACACACAGAAACATGGGCGTTTTCATAAAGTCCTTTCTTTCGGATCGCAACTTTCGTGTCCGGTTTGCCTCTTGTACTTCCTCGTCCTCAATGTGAAGGTGTCCCACAAGCCAATGTGTTCAGCACATTATCTCTCATAGCTGTAAACGGTTTAGTTTCAGTTCTCCTTCCCCAGACGAATAAATATCCTCCACTTGATCTGATCACCCTTTATCCTTAAGCCTTTCCCTTCTATAAATCCCTGTCCTACTCCATTTACTCTGCCTCCTTCTGCCCCTTTCAGTACCATACTATCTCACAATACCATATGACCGTTGAAACCTGGCAGTTAATTTGTAATAAAGAGCACCTTTAAACCCCTTCCACCACAATACTTTACCATAGAGCTGCATGGCCTTTGATGCCAAGCACATTTATTTTTCTCTGTAACCATTAACCACCCTCCCCATCATCTACCGCATCTTCCTCTACATCTACCTTTTCATCCCCTCAAACGTGTGTTCCCTCTTCTCCCCCTCATTAGAAAGACTTCGTTTCTCAGACCTCTCCAACCGACTCTACTTCAGAAACTTAATAACATACAAAACTATCTGATCATGATGCAGGATAACATGCCCTCACCTCATCCATCCTGTAATCTCTTTGCTCCCATTCCCTCTACATTCAACGTGACAGCCGACATCCGTCCTCCTCTCACTCCCTCTTTACCCTTTTCACCACAACACCGCCACCCAAACCCCTTCCCATTGATCATCCCTCGCCTCAATTAGTTTCGCATGGTCTTTCCTTCTCCCTATTTCCTATTCCTTATGTTTATCCCCTTCTATGTATTTAAATGAGAGTTGTGGTGAAATGATGAAAGGCAGGCTTTGTGCACGGTATTCCCTTGGATAATCGCCAAGCCCTCATCCCTTATGGGACCCAGAGGGGTAGACCGT
>NC_091551.1:27816794-27819294 GCF_042767895.1 Penaeus vannamei | reverse complement strand
GTTTGTGTGTGTGTGTATGTGTATTTATATATACATAAACATATATATACACACATGCATACATATATATATACATATATATACACATACATACATACATACATATATATATATATATATATATATATATATATATATATATATATGCTATCTCCTCATATACATCTCTTTTACTCTCTACAGTTCAGTCCCTTCCTTCACATCCTCCCTCTGCATCCTTCTATTAAAATCTCTTAGCTCTAAAACTCAAAAAAAGAAAGAAACATTTTTCCTCCTTGGCTGAAGATTAGGTCCAAATCCGCTAAATATCATGAAAATGTGATTATCACTCCGCTCCTTAAAACCTCGGAGGCGGATGATCACTCCCACAATGCTTTTTAAAAGACCATTTTCCCGCCTAAATCTGATACTATCTTTCCTTCCCTTCTTTACAAACATCTACTTTGGCCGTATTTTCGTGAATCACAACGATATAAAATTTAAAAATCCATATTTTCGCAAAAGTTGGAATGATGCTGTCTAAATTACTTGTTCTGTCCTATTTACCAGACACCCAACATGAATTAACTTTATTTCATGCGTTGGAATTTATATCAAAACCAATCTGGGATTCAACGTTTTCGCAACACATGATGATCAAAGATCTCATACCGTTCAAGATTAAAAATGGAACGAAAATACGTTTCTTTTCATGACGTTCTGTGCTGTGAAATCAAACTTTTTTATTCACGCTACTGCCGTTGTGACGTCAGATCTCTGGATATTTCCTATTTTATCTTTCCTATTTTTCCTATCGCTTGTATTTCTTTTTCTTTCCGAGAAAATAAGCTAAGTGTACAGTCAGAATTACACAGCTCAGCATATAGATGAATCGCTTTCATGTTGACAAATGCAGAAAAAGTACGAATGAGAATGCAAATCTTCACAATATATTCCTGACGAAAATACATTTGAAAAGGGTCAAAGAAATCCTTTGTATTGTGAAGATATTAATTTTCTCTCATACCTTTTCATATAAATTTAGCTATTTACATTATCAGTACTCTTTTTCAATATTTTAAAAATCTCAACGTAATTTTGTTAATGGTAAAATCCTACTATCCAGGTCACTTTAAACTCAAACCATCTTCACACGGGGAAAATTGTACTCTAAGTGATAATTTTCCTAGTTCAATAACTGTCTGCTACGTAAGCTGTATATAATGTTTCCTTGTATCTCAACTTTGGATGTAAAGATGAGAATTCTCTTAGTTTTTGACATTTTAATCAAGCATAACGCCACTTCAGTAAAAAGAATTTGCTCTAGCAAGTCCACAGTCCGTCTCTCATGTTTCCCTCTCTTCCACTCCATCTATATTTCTCTTTCTGTCCACTTTCTCTGCTGGAGGCTGCTGACCTTCCTCGCGTCAAAATGTCACAACACGCTCTCTTAATTGCCCGTGTCACTCAATTAGCAGACGACTTGATTATCCGCCTTTAATGACGAGAAATTCGCGCCAAAACTCGCTTACAAAGCAAAGGGTCGCGAGAGGCCGCAGGGAAGGCGCAGGAGAGAGCATCAACTTTGTCCAGATGGGCGAAACTCTCTAAGATTTCTTACGTAGAAATCGACTATCTAGCCCCATGGGAGAGCGGGAGCTAAGGTTTACGAGGGTCAAAAACCTACTTTACAACACCGTCTTCCCTCCCCCTCCATTCCTTCCAGACCGCCCCTCCCCCCACCCAACACCAACCACCCCCCAGCCTCCGGTCTGGAAGTGTGGAGTCGTGACTGACCTTGGACGACCTTCTCGGGGTTGGGGGAGGTCATGTTCGAAGAGTGAAGGTGACAGGAAACCGGAGGCGAAGATATGTGGCCTATTGTTGCAGGTGGCAAGTTCCCAGACCCAAGATTTCTTCTTTTTTTCTATCATTATACTATAACTCATTTTTCTCGGCCTCCAAAAATCGCAAGCAGAACCAATGCATACAAAATACATGCAAATAGAAACACATACAAAGGATACCCGTTCCCTTGTAGCTATGTATTTCCCGGGATCTATTTCTTTGGCTATCTGTCTCTCTCTTGGTCTTAACTCTCTCTCACTCATCCTCCCACTCCCCTCCCTCTATCAATTTCTCCCCTCCCTCTCTTCCCCCACTCTTTCTCTCCTCCTCCTCTCTCATTCTCCCCCTCCCCTCCTTCTCTCTCTTCTCCTCTCTCATTCTCCCCCTCCTCCCCCTCTCCCCCATCACTCTATTAGCCAGGCCGTGCTCCTGGAGGCCACAGCAGTGTAGCCAGGCGCACGTGACGTCACACCCTCGTTCTTCCCTCCTCCTCCCGCGGGTTCAGTGTGTGGCAACGCCGTCCGCCTCCCACGTGAGAAGCAGAGTCACCGCCAGCTCGAACTCGGGGCACGCTTCTGCCGAGCTGGTTTCCCTCGCTGCGCCTGGGAGGAAGGGAGGGGGGGGGGGGACTTGAACGCTGGGAGAGATAATGATCCTCTCTTCGTGATCTCCA
>NC_091551.1:27799294-27801794 GCF_042767895.1 Penaeus vannamei | reverse complement strand
GAGAGAGAGAGAGGGGGGGGGGAGAGAGAGAGAGAGAGAGAGAGAGAGAGAGAGAGAGAGAGAGAGAGAGAGAGAGAGAGAGAGAGAGAGAGAGAGAGAGAGAGAATAGAAGATACAGGAAAGAGAAAGAGAAAGACGAAAAGAAAACAATAAAAGAGAAAAGAAAAGAAATCCAATAAAAGAACGAAATATGACAAGACAGAAAAAGAAACAAACAGAAAGAGATTAGAAAATACACAGAGAAGGAGGAGGAAAGAAAAAGGAGAGATAAAGCCGTCATCCAAGTGTTTTTAAAAGTGGTTTGGTCTTTGCAAACAGACGTTACACTTGTCTATAAATATTTAATGTGCTCTTATAACATAGTATGTTTTATCTATTCTTAACACACATAAATACACACACATAAGTTTGTAAACCAAGTTCACACACACACAGTAATACACACTTACACATACACACAGTAATACACACATACACATACACACACAGACACAGACACACTCACACAAAACACAGCCACACCCACGTAGACATAAACTCAAACACATAAACACACACACACACATAAACTCAAACACACACATACACAAACGCAAACATACACAGTCAAATAAGCACAAACACGTGAGTACATACGAACGCACTCACTTCGTACCCAAAGTTAAAGGAACAATAAATCTCAATGTTGATGGCAACCATACAAGAGGGGCAGACGTAGCAAGACAATGAATTACAACGGCAGATAAGAGAGATACAGACTGCCATTCAGAAGCACAAAATACTTATATACATACATACATACACACACACACACACATATATATATATATATATATATATATATATATATATATATATATATACAAATTTATATAACTATGCATATATATTATATTTATCTATCTGTCTATCTATATACAATGGTAAATAAATAAAAGAATAAATAAATATATACATACAAATTTATATATATATATATATATATATATATATATATATACAGATATATATATACAGATATGCATACATACATTTATATATATATATATATATATATATATATATATATATATATATATATGTGTGTGTGTGTGTGTGTGTGTGTGTGTGTGTGTGTGTAAAGTGCGCGCACACACACACACACACACACACACACACACATATATATATATATATATATATATATATATATATATATATATATATATATTGCACATATAGTGTATAAATATACGTGTATGTTTCTTTTTCTGTCGACACTTGCTCGACACAGACTTATACACACACCAAACACCCATACACATATCCCCGTCCATGCATCCAACGGCCAGACACAACCCTCACCCAACGGCCAGACACAACCCTCACCCAACGGCCAGACACAACCCTCACCCAACGGCCAGACACAACCCTCACCCAACGGCCAGACACAACCCTCATCCAACGGCCAGACACAACCCTCACCCAACGGCCAGACACAACCCTCACCCAACGGCCAGACACAACCCTCACCCAACGGCCAGACACAACCCTCGCCCAACGGCCAGACACAACCCTCACCCAACGGCCAGACACAACCCTCGCCCAACGGCCAGACACAACCCTCACCCAACAGCCAGACACAACCCTCGCCCAACGCCCCCCGGGATCAACCTGCTTCCCCGAGCGACCTACCTCGCACACCTCCCATCCGCCGGCGAGGTTGGCCACGGAGCGAAGCCGTTGGAGCCCCAGCTTCTTGTGCAGGAGGCCCGCGCGCTTCAGTCTCGACCGGATGTACTGCGTGGCGAGACACTTGGCCTGCGTGACCACCGCTTCTGCCCGGACGCTGCGCCAGCCGATCGTCGTCGAGATCTTGCGCGTCACGACGTCACTCACGTTGCTGAACCGCCGTCTGCGGGGGGGGGAGAGGGGCTGGTTTGTTACTCGCGTTCGGGATGGTGTATGATATACTAGAAGCACTCAGCGCATATCTCCGCCAAGGCAATAGGGTCACTGATGCAATAAGATATTCAGACGAAGAATTACATCGAAATCACCTCTTTCTCATGTACACTGGTGACGTTCGTGTTTCCAAAATCTAATGGCTTCTGTTGGGCTAAGACACACATCTTGTAAAAAATACAAAAAAAAAAAAAAAAAACTTTATAACTTTTTGTGCTATCCTACTAACCAACTAACCAACAAACAAACTAACAAACGCTACTAAAAGCGTAACTTCATTGGTGGAGGCAATAAAGGTAATGATAATGATAAAAGTTACCATTTAATGGCATATAAGACACCTCTGGTAAATATTACTAATATTACTATAAATAATAATAATAATGATGGCAATAATCATAATAATCATAATGATAATAACAATAACGGTAATGAATGATAATAATAATAATGAATGATAATAGTAACAATGATAATAATAGTAATCTGGATAATAATAACAATATTAACAATAGCATTAATAATCAATTAATAACTGTAATAATGATAACTGTAA
>NC_091551.1:27789294-27791794 GCF_042767895.1 Penaeus vannamei | reverse complement strand
ATCTCATTTTTTATTATTTCTGCATTTGTGTCACTCTTTTAATCAATTCTATTTTTTCATCTGTATAACCAAGATAATCTGTTCATTCACATAATTCCTTTTTTTCTAGAACTAATTCGTCCTCCACTCGTTAAACTTTCACATTTAATCAACCAATAAAACAAAATTATCAATCTATACATCTATTTATTCATCCTTCACGCAGCAAAACCTCCGTCTTTCCACATCCAACACACATTTCTACATCGGCGCCCATCCCAGCCTCGTTCGAAAGCCCCGCGCTCCTCAGGACGAGATCAATTGCATTTTTCCTCCCCACTTTCCCCTCGCGGCTGTTGCAATGTTGCCTAGCCGAGATGATGACTGTGTGAACGCAAAGCCAGACTTTCACATGAATAAATATCTAATGGGGCGGCAGCGACGAGGCAAGAACAGACGCTGGTATTTGTGTTCGTCTTGGCGAGAGCTTAGGCTGCAGAACCTCGACGCATGCTGCTGACTTTCCTCGCCTCTCCGTGCCTGAAACTGTAAACAGATGCGATGAAATTTTCGGCTGAAGTCATCGCTACGTCGACGTTATTGTGAGTCTTGCGAGAGAATGTGTTGGCTGGGAAAAAAGAGATCAAAGCGGAGGTGAAGGAAAAGAAAGGGAGAGGAAAAAGAAAACGGTAATGTATGAAAAGAAAGCGAAAATGAAAATGGAAAAGAAAAGAGAAAGTGGGAAGAAACAGAAATAGAAAAGAAATAAAATGGAAAAGTAAGAAAAGAGAAATTATAAGAAAAAAGAGTAAAAATAAAGATAAACTAAAATAGAAAAGTAAGAAAAAAGTTATAAGAAAATGAAACGAAAAAGTAAGAAAAATGAAAATTGAAAGAATAAATTAGAACTAAAAATAAAAATAAAAATGGAAAAGTCCGAAAAGAGAAAATGCAAAAAAAAAAGAAAAAAAAAGAAAGGAAAAATCTGAAGAAAAAAAGAAAGAAAAAAGGATAAAGAAGTAACAAAACAAGAAAAAGAGAAAAATAAAAAAAGGAAAAAATAGACATTAAAACATAGTCAAAGAAAAACTAAACAATTTTATTGTGAGTTGCCAGAGAATTTTTGCAAAAAATAGTACAAATGTTGCAAAACAGAAGGCAGCAACGGAAAAGAAGCCGCACTTTTTGACAGAGATTCATGACAGTTCTAGATGTCGACATTAGTTTTATTCCATGTATGATGACAGTCATGACACTAATAAGCGGAGCAACATGAGAAGGAAAAATTAGTTGCAACAATAACAACATTTATAAATCACATTAATGATAGGAATAACGTAATTAAAATGAACTTGACTGTAAGTTATTATAGTCGTAGACTGAGCACACGTAACTTTATCATCATGATTACATGTAAGAATAATGATATACTGAAAATTACCACTAGTTTAAGCATTACCTTTCTGACAACAACCATTTTGAAGACAAGAATGGTAATAACAAAATTGGCACTAATCGCAGCAGCAGCATTGGGAGAATGGAAAAGATATTAATTAAAGATCAGGAAAATAAAGATGATACCCATAATGATAATGATAAGTGTTATGGCAGTGATGGTAATGATGAATAAAACATAAAACAATTATAAACATAATAGCATTAATGTCACCGAGATCATAGTCATAAAAATAAATATGCAGATAATGATTTCCATGAAAATTATTACCCGTCTTGTTACTCAGAAGAACAAGAACAATGAAACCAACATCAAATAATAGTTATTAATAGCAGGCAATAATAGCAAAATCGGATAAAAGCAAAAAGAAGATATTACGGCAAGTATTACCTACTTTCTCTTTTCTTCTTTTATCTGTTAAATACAAATCCCGATTTTTTTTCTTCTACTTTTCCCCTGTATCTTCAGTTTCCAAATACTTTTCATAAAAATTAATGTCGCTGGTTCCGTTTTCTATACAACTTGTTAAACGTCTAACCTTGTTAAGAAAACGGTGTTGCTTAAATACCCAAATGCGGGCACCCGGATGGCGTTACGTGACCCATTGTCTGCCGATAGCATTAGGACCTTCACTCCATTTCTCTTCCTCTTTTTATTTATTTATTTATCTCTCAATCTCTTTCTCTTCCTTTTTCTTTCTCTCTTTCTCTTCCTTTCTCTTTCTTTCACTCTTTCTCTTCCTCTTTTTCTTTCTCTTTTTTCCTTTCTCTCTCTCTCTCGCGCGCTCTCGCTCTTTCTCATTGTCTTTGTCTTCCTCTTTTTCTTTCTCTCTCCATCTCTACGTGACCTAGTATTTGTCGATAGAGATAGTACATTCAGTCTTTTTTCTTTCCCTTCTCTCTCGCACTCACTCACTCACTCACTCACTCACTCACTCTCTCTCTCTCTCACACACACATGCATATATAAACATTCCCTCCTCTACCCTCCTCTCTTCTTCTCTCAGGAACTACATAATCACTTATTCCACAACGCCTGATATAAAGACAAGACTGACACAAGACT
>NC_091551.1:27749294-27769294 GCF_042767895.1 Penaeus vannamei | reverse complement strand
TGAGAAATTTATTCAAATCGCTTTGGCATTCCTTCTCTGGACTCTGTTGATTATGATATATCAGCTTTACTATCCATCTGTTTATCTATCAAGTGTGGGAGTAACTTGTCGCAGGATTTGTAAATCAGGTTTCATATTATCAGCTGCAAAAAAGAGCGTTCACTTGTAAAGTTGCCAGACGTTCGACGAGAACTGACGGCCAAATCAGCTGTTCAGATTTCACCAACATTCAGGTAATCGCCTTCTGATTCTACGAGAATATGTTACCGGTAATATACAGTCCGTCGGGAATATAATGTTCGTCTTCATTCTACCTCTATCCTTCAACCTTCACTCCAGTTTTACCAGCAAACGTAAATAAAAATAGCTTGAAATAAATCTACAAATTACCTATATACACTTCATACACCGCAAGATAAGTCTTCCCCCTCTGCTTTCGAACGCGTCCCTCCCACTGGCCAATTTCAATCGAGATCAAATGTCAGGGCAACCAATTTTTACCGCAACAATAAAGTGGTAGACCCAGCAACTTTCGGTGACCAAACCGAAGACTTTACCGCTGCATATTGGACCACCGTGGGCCTGCGATACATTTACTGACCTGACATTTTGACAGGTTAAGTGGAGGGCGGGCCAAGGAGAAGTAGAGGAGTCTTAATTATAGAGTCCTTCTCCACGAAGTAGCTCACGCCTGACGGAACCATTAAAAGAGAGGATACCTCAGCTTCGTTAACTAAAGCCTGTTCATGTATTGACTCTGGATGTGTTACCGAGTGTGAGCGCCGTAGATTTTGTCTTTTACGGCCGACTGAACTTTTCGCTGTTGAACTTTACGTATTTAAAAAGCATTGATATTTATTTAGGGAAATTGACTAAATACAATGCATGGTGAACGTAAGCAACATATCTCGTCTGTTTATTTGTATATTCCAGACTATGTTTAAACCATTATTTCGTCTGTTATCTGCATGGTTGCGCATCCGTGGGAACTGTGAATCCGTGTCGCATGCTTGTCTATATATGCCATGGGTATAATGCTATTACATCTACTGCTGCTGTAGTACTGCTAATACTGCTGCTGTTACTGCAACTACTACTATTAAAGCTGCTGTTATTGCAACTGCTACTACTACTGCTGCAATAACTACGCTAACAACTACTATTGCTACTGCCACTGCAACTTCGACTCCTGCTACACCCACTGATGATTGATAATAGCAATAATACCAGCGACAAATTATGATCATGCTGTCAAAAATAAAAAAAAATGTGATAATGTAAACAATGACGATAATAATAACAATAATGATAAAAGTAAGAATAATGATAATAACAATGATAATAATAATAATAATGATAATGTAAATTATAATAATAACAGTATTAATAGGAATATTGAATATTATTATCGCTTATGGTAGCAGTAATGATAACGAAATCAATAATATTGATAGTCATCATTATCATCATTATCATTGCCATCATCATTATTATTATATTTTTTTGTGAATGTTATTGTTATTAATATTATCGATATTATCATTGCATTCATTATCAATATTTTTGTCATTATTTTTATTAGTAATGGCAAAGATAGTGATGATAGAATACTAGTAATAAATAATGATAAGGATAATAGTGATGATAAAAACAACAGCAATGATAATAATGATAACAACAAGGATAATGATTATACTAATGATACTACTACTACCACAAATAATACTAATAATCATAATGATAATAACAGCAATTATATTTATGATGATAAAACTGATACTAATAATAATAATAATGATATTGAAAATATCAATAGTAATCATGATGATACTAATAATGATAATGATGATAAGGATAACAATGATGCTAACAATAATAGTATTAATAATGATTATAATGTCAATTATAATTATTAGATTAACATTGATAATAGCAATAACAACGATAATTATAGCAATGGTAATAATAATAATGATAATAATAACAATGATAATGATAATGACAACAACGACAATAATAACAATAATAAAAGTAATAATGATAATGGTAAAAGTAATTATATAAATGATAATAATAATAACGATAATAACAATAATAATGATGATAATAATAACAATGATATCTGTTATTATCTTTACCTTTAATATTATCATCATTAATATGTTTCTTATTATTTTTATTATCATTCTTAACGCTATTATTATTATTATTATTGTAATTTTTATCATTATTATCATTTTCATTATTATCATTATTTTTATTATCATATCACTACAATTAGTATAATTTCTTATGTCTCTATTTATATCATCATTACTGCTACTGTTACTATTACTATTACAACTACTACTAATAATAATGACAATAACATTAATGATAATAGCAATGATAATGGAAATAACAATGATAATAACAATAACAATAATAATCATTGATAATGATAATGATAATAGTAATGATGATAATGGTAATTAGAATATTATTATCATTATCATTATTATTAGCATCATTATCTTAATGTTGTTGCTGACATTTTTATTATTATTATTACTATTATCATCATTGTTATTATAAATAGTACTATCAGTATCATTATATCGTTAAAATATAGTGATGAAAACAATTATGATAATAATAGGAATAATAATGATAAACACATCAACAATAACAACAATAATAATAAGATGAAATATAATTATAATAATAATTATTATTATGATTATCATCATCATCAATAATAATAATCATATTAACAATGATGATAATGGTAGTAACAGTAATAATAATAATGATGATTATGGTAATGGTAGTAGTAGTAATAATAATAATAATAATGATAATGGTAAAGATAATAATGATTACAACAATGACCGTAATAATAACAACAACAATAATAATGATAATAATAATAGTAAATGGTATTTCCGTCATTATCATTATTTCCATCATTATCATTATTTTTCATTATTATTACTATTAATATTATCATTATTATTATTACTTTCATGAAAATTAGTATCATAATTATCATTACTGATATTGATAATACCATCATTATTAGTTTTTGTTATTATTATTACTATTATCATTATTACAGGTATTATTATTATTATTGTCATAATTGCCATCATTATTATCATTATTACATTGATCAACAACAAATTTATTTTCTAAAATGTTTTAGTTGATTTAAGACAATTTTGATGAGCTGAATCCAAGTATCAGAGGCGGGGCTTCCACGATGGCACGGGGAGGCACCCGCCCCCTGCAATCTGATTGGCCATCCCGTGTGCCCCCCATTGGCCATTGACTCGTCGTAATGGCCCTCTGTATGTCATCTGGCGCGCCCCCCCCCCTAGATTTATTGTTACCCCCTGTGACCCCCACCAGTAAATTCTCTAGACCCGCCCCTGCCAAGTATCACATCGGCTTTGTTCAATCAGGCCAACTTTTTGAATTATGGCTACACGTTTTTTTACGCTTTTGTATACATGTTCGGGTTTTTTCTCTTTATATCAGGGTTCTCAACCTGGGGGCGTTCCCCCTAGGTGGTGTGATGCCTTTCATGTAATAAGTGAATGAAATAAACTAAGAGTCGGAAGGTTGTGGGGATTAGCCAGCTTTCAAATCCTCGCAGGCCTGCATCTGATATAGGCCTAGAGTTTATGGATTATCCTGGGATTAAGGAAATATCCGACTTGGTTAATCCTCTCTCTCTCTCCCTCTCTTATAATGTATATGTATATATATATATATATATATATATATATATATATATATATATATATATATATTATTTCTTGAAACTAACGAACTCTGAAGGATTTGCGTGCGCCAACTGGTATTTTTATTTTACAGGTGAATGAAATGGCTTCGATCAGATCTTGGGGGGGGGGGGCGTATTCTGCTACATCTGCGGCGAATACACATTGTTCCTAACAGGAAGCCAGTCACAAGTTTGTAAAGCGTGATCGCCATGCTTATTTTGGTATTAACTTGGTGACCAGGCGCCTTTTTATCAGGCGCCATAAAAGGCATGCACCGAGAATCTGCGTCAGTGGAACAATGGCGAGAGGAGTTGCCTGAAGTTCGGAATTCCCATGCTTTGGAGGGAGCTGACGAACCATGTCACTGACTGTTCCTTCTGTGACACTGATGTAACTGAGATCAATGGAAAGAAACGGAGCAGCCTCAAATATCCTGATCTTCAATCGGCACGTCGGCCTGTAGATAACTGTGAAGTCCCAGTACCTGTCTTTGGAGACCTTCCTGACATTAGGGATGAACATTCCTCCTGTGATCACGATGAAGAAGACGAAGTAATTCTTGGCGATAATGCTTCACCCTTTTCCCGAAATAAGCTAAATGATCTAGGTCGCGATCTCAGCTTGTCAAAGTCCGGGTTCACCAAGTACCCATGCTTTCTGTGCATGTGGGATCGTAAGGACAAAGTTAATCATTAGTCAAAGAAGAACTGGCCTGTGCGAGAGGAACTAGTGCCTTGTAAAGGAAGAAACGTCAACAATCCACCGATGGATCGGCTTGATCAAACATCACCTACCTGGACAAGGATGGTGGCTGCTTCACTTCCTTCTGCCAGCCTTTTCCAAGACTGACCAAAGGAAAGTTGAAAGCTGGCATCTCTGACGGTTCTCAAATCCGTCATCTCATCAGAGATCCTGATTTTGAAAACTCAGTGAACTCAGTGGAACTGGAAGGGTGGAAGGCTTCTGTTTTGGTCGTAGAGAACTTTCTTGGCAACAACAAGGCCATGGACTACGTTGAACTTGTCACCAACATGATAACTGCTTTCAGAAACCACGGAGGCAACATGAGCATCAAAATATTATTCTCGCACAAAATATTATTCTCACACATGGATCGGTTTCCTGAGGATCTGGGATCAACGAGCGACAAGCAGGGGAGAGATTCCATCAGGACATGAAAGAGATGGAGGCGAGGTATCAGCGACGCCGGGGCGCAGTCACGATGGCTGGTTACTGCTGGACTCGTAAGAGAGACAGCCCGGCCGCTAAGCATTCTGGATGTGCAAATAAACAGTTCATGCCTTGAATTCTGAACACTGATGACGTAGCATTTAATTTCAGATGAGAAATATTAACAGAAATCAACCAATGATATCACAAAAATATAATGGATTTGGAAAGAAAATCATAAAAAAAAATCAACTTGACATAAAAACATGATCTGAACAAGAGAAACGGGTGTCATTTTCGAATTCAGCGATGCAAAATTGTACTGAAACAGTTGAAAAACATAGACAACTTACAAAAAAAAAAAGATCAATATCATTATTACCGTTATGATTTTTTTGTGATTATTATCATTACGATTATCATTATTGTTATTATTATCATGATTATCATCATCATCATTATCATTATAATTATTTTTTTTATAATTTGATTGCCATTATTGTCATTGTTATCATTATTATTGTTCTTTATATTATTATTATTGTTGCTATCAATATCAGTATCATCATTATTATTATCATTATTATCATTGTTATTACTATTATTGTTATCATTATTATTAGTAGTAGCATCATCTTTATTATTAGGAGTATCATTATCATCAGTAGTAGTAGTAGCAATATTAGTATTACTGTCATTATCACCATTATTAAACTGGTTATCATTATTGTTATCATTATTATTATTATTATCATTATTATTATTATTATTGTCATTATTGTTATTATCGTCATTTTTATCATTGTTACCATCATTGTTATTGTTATTGTTATTTCTATTCTTGTTACTTTTATTATTAGAATTATCATTATTATTATTATTATTACTATTATTATTATTATCATCATCATCATCATTATCATTATCATTATCATTATCATTATCATTATCATCATCATCATCATCATCATCATCATCATCATCATCATCATCATCATCATCATCATCATCATCATCATCATCATCATCATTACTATTGCTGTTATTGTTAGTGCCATTGTTATTGCTATTATTGTTATTATTTTTTATTACCCATTACTATAATTTTGTTTTTGTCACAATTGTTATCACTGTTGTTATTATTAATGATAACATCATCAGTGTAGATATTATCCTTCTCATTATTTTTAGCATCGTCATTGTTGTTGTTTTTTATCAATAGTATTGTAAGAATAGGATTTCAAAAATGCAAATGTCCTTTGTTATGAGAACAGCAACATCAGAAATAACAACAGAAATATGACAGTGGAAATTTATAAGACGTTATCTAATACATGAGAAGCATAAAAATCTTGAACCTGGCAATGTTAAGAATAGCGATAAGAATTTCGGACCAAGGAATGACGCAGATAAAATGAAAACGGAAATTAAAAAATGACAATTGGAGTAAAATTGTTTTCAAATATTACGTAAAGGATAAAAAGTGTATAAATACAGTGGTAGTAACCATGATAGAGTAAAAACAAGTAACAATGATAACGAAAAAACGCACTGAATTATATAGAATCACAGTTCAGCGTCAACGGTCAAAATATAGTGACGTAACGTAGCAACAACATCGTAAACAGGAATGGACAGTACTGTACAATTTTAGAATTTTGTCATATCGCTTTGGGCATTTTTACTTCGGTTGCGACTAATATGTGACAGTAGAATTAACAGAAATGTCGCAGTATGATCGAAAAAACAGTTTCTCTTCCGAAAATGCGCCTGCATTCAGCAGACAATGTTTTTTCTTATTTACCGGCAGGTGAGCAACAGGTGAATCGCCGGGTACGTCAGCCGCTGACCCCAAGCTCATCTCATTTTCGGCAACTCTGTCTGTTAGAAAGGATTTTTGAAGAAAAGTCATACGTAGAATGTAAGTATACGTCACTCCACATCTACGGGCGTACATGGTAGACAGTGTAGGCGGCTTGGGGCAGGTGTGGAGCCACAGGTTGGTATAGGTGCCAAGATTCTCAAGGTTACATATATACAGACGGTCGGCGGCGGATCTCGAGCGGGGAGACGCAGCCTGGGGAAGGAAAGAGAGGTAGTGCGGTGTGAGGGTCAGCAGAGAGGAACAGAGAGAGCGAGAGGAGAGAGAATGAGAGAGAGGGAGGCGTGTGTGGATCTTATGGTGGTCATGGGCCATGGTGAGCGACGAATTTTCGCTCGAGAGCAGTAAATACAAGTGTTTTATGCCACTTTAAATGCTTCGATGGTTGTCTTCTCACCCCATAGTGATTATGCATGGAGGTCTGAGGGAAAGAACTTAGGTTTAGATTTACCATAAACCGTGAACTATGTTGGGAACCCTAAGTGATGATGTGATAATTACATTTTATACCAAGTGTTGAACAAAGGTTGAATGTGAAAGGAAACAGACTTTAAGAACAGATAGTATGTTGCCGTGTTATAATAGTAAATATATAGAGAGAAAACTAAGTTATTTCATGTACGAAAGGTTGTAAGAAATGGTTTCAAGTGAATATCTCTTAACTTGTATTAAATATTTTTACGGTTACATACTAGCAATGTATTCAAGGAGTTTTGATTTCATATTTAAGTTAACAAAGAAATATTCTGTGGAAAATGAAGCATTTATAATGATAAAACTTTACATTTAGGTAATAAGTAAGATATTGCTGCATATTGTGGAATGCCAAAATGTAAAGAACTGGCAAAAAAGTAAAGATAAATCCATGTAGATGATCACCCATATTTTGATTTTAGTTGTCTGTAGTTCGTATGAAATGAGTATTGTGATATTATGCCTAATTTCTGTTGCGTAGTCTCTTGCATGAGCATTGTAGTGATATTCAGCAATTAGCCAAGTTTAATATTTTATTATTCAACCTTTTATTGCCTGTGGCATTGTACTTGTTTATTTATTTCTTCCATGTACTTATTTATTAATATATTGCTTTTCTTGTAGGTATCATATGTCTTATGTTGAATAATTCTGAATTGGTCATTGGGTGTATTAATTAATATTTCTTATATTGTTGGTTTAATTTCCCATGAAAGTAAATATATCTGTTGTGAAAATCCATTTTCATATTTACAGAGTGTAATGGCTGATGTTTATACAAATCCAGACAAACATGTGGTCCTTCACAACAATGTTAAAATGCCTATTCTTGGTTTAGGTAAGAAAAGTTACAGGGTATTTCAACAATATTTAGTGTATACATAAGTGGCTAGGCTCTGATATTGACCCTTGGCTAGACACGGCATTTCACACATTTCATGCTAGTTTGTTTCTGTCTGCAGGCACATCACACAATGGTGGATATAGTCATTCAGCTGTTGTGTATGCACTGAAAGATTGTGGGTATAGACATATTGATACAGCCAAACGGTATGGTTGTGAAGCTTACATTGCTAAAGCTGTTAAGGTAATGGTTGTTTTGGTTATGAAATATATCATGCTGTAATTTTTTTCTTTTTGTAATATTACTTGTAATTATATGAATACATAATGTAAAGACTGTATTGTCTCAGTTATGATTAAATACAAAACCTCTTGTTTTAAAAGAATAATGTTATAAATAATCTTTTCATAATCGATTTGCACTGAAAAATTACCAGGAATCAGAAGTCCCTCGTGATGAAATCTTCTTGGCGACAAAATGTTGGCCCACTGACTATGGGACCATTGCTACTCGAAATGCCTTCAATGGTTCCTGCGAAAGACTGGGGTCAGATTACATAGGTTAGCTGCTCTCAGTCTTCTAATAAAGACTAAAGGCATTTGATTATATTGGTGTTCTTGACTCAAAATGACAGTTTTCTTTTTCTCTTATATAGTTTCAGAAGTCTTCAACAACTAAAACTGGTGTTGAATTGTGATGTACTAACATAAAAGAGAATTATTACTACAGTTCACATTGAAAAATATCCTGTTTTAGTGAGGGAAAGTTTAATTTACAGAAAAGTTTTATTCACTGGAAAGTAATATTATTAACAAACAAAGATATTAAAAAAAAAAAAAAAAAAAAGTTCTGACCTGTATTTTTCAATACCCAATAGATCTTTATCTTCTGCATTGGCCTGATGTTCCTTCAAGTGTTAGTGACAGAAACCGCCTCCTGCAGGAGACATGGCGAACATTAGAGGTAAGCCTGACTCTTTTCTTTTGAATGATATACTTTTATCCTTTTCTCAGTCTTTAATTGTTACAAACTATTAGCATATGTGATTATATTGGTTACTATATATTTTGTATATTTCATGGAAGATTGGAAATCAGTCTTTTTAGATGTGGTTGTAGTATTTACATTATATAGTTTATATATTGACTTCACTAATTCTTGACCAAGAATATTTTAGAATGTATAAAAAAAACGTGATGCATAAGAATTTGTAATTTACAGATGTATAGAGATCCATATCTATATATATTTTTGTGTGTGGATAGAATAATGAATCAGTGCATTTTATATTCATTTTATTATGAATATGTATTTGTGGCTGTGCATATGGATGTCTGTTTCTCTCTCTTGGTGATATAATGACAGACTCTCATGTTGCCATGTTCTCACATATATTGGAAACACATCAGGTGTTGCTGGATGAGGAACGTGTGAGAGCCATTGGGGTCAGCAACTTCCTTGAACGTCACCTTGATGTGATTCTTGAGGAATGTTCTGTGGTTCCTCATATCAACCAGTGTGAGTTCCATCCATTCAATAACCCCAAGCAATTGCGAGAATATTGTGATGAAAGGAAGATACAATTTGAGGTGAGAACATAAATCATTAAGTGAAATTTGTTCAGATTATATGTAAGAGAAATATGAATTAGTCTTGTGAATTATGTGAATAATTAGTAGTGCATTGAAAATTTTGTTGATCTTTTAAAGTGTTGCATAGTGATGGTTCTCTTCTTCAGATTTATACCACATATGTGTAGTTGTACAAAGTAAGGAACATGATTTTTTCCACCATAAAGGTCATGCATGTGTTGCAAAAACATACTTTACTTGAAATATCTATTTTCCTTATATGATTATGATTGTGTATCATTCTGTAGATGAATTTATAAATCTTATGCATTTTAAGGTAATTGTAAGCACATGCCATATTGATAAATAACAATTAATTTGGTGCCCCAGGGTTATTCCCCTCTAGCAAAAGGTTATGCTCTTGTCGACTCTACAGTGAAAGCTATTGCTAAACTTCATAGACGGAGCCCATCACAGGTCCTACTAAGGTGGTCTCTGCAGAGTAGGGTTCCTGCTATACCAAAATCAACCAAAGTGCAGCGGGTGATGGAAAATGCCCAGGTATTTTTATATGTGTAGGATCCTTTCAGGAAGAAGGTAGCATATGATTTGGGTGTGATTTCTAACTTAGGAATTCAGTACTACAGTCATTATTTATTTTTATTGTATATGTTTTTAACTAGTTGCAGTTCTGTTGGATATTGGAAAGGTTTGAGTCTTTTGGGATACCTAGATGTTCACATCTTTTTTGTTTGTTTGTTTTTATTTGAAATGTTTCAAACTGAAAACACACAGCTAAATCATATTGCTACCATTCTTCCATTACTCAGTAGATAAGTTTTACACTTTAAGGAGCTTTTCATTTGTTTCATACTTGGTTTGAAAAATATCAAAAACCTTCTTTTGATTTTAGGGTTACTGTCCGCTAGGTAACGGACAAATTCTCACGGACCCAAAAATTAAAGAAATTGCAGAGAGGCATAACAGATCCCCAGCTCAGGTTCTCATTCGTTGGAATCTCCACAATAGAGTAGTGTGCATCCCGAAATCAACCAGGGAGCACAGGGTCAAAGAAAACTCAGAGGTAGAAATTTGAGTGTGTGGAGTATTTGGTGTGTCTAGGCTGAATTACCCCATTTACAAGGCATTTGCAAGGGTGAGGATTCAAATACATTTTCTGTGGAAAAAAGTGTGGTGTAAGAGAATACAGTTTGGTGGATTTTTCTTTTATATGTCAGTATCTAAATATTTTGCCTGTTAGGAGAGAAAAAAATATATACTGAGAATTTTAATACATAAAACTGATGTTAAAATTTACATTTTTGAAGTACATGATATGTTTTGAAATATGTATAAGTAAATGTTAGTGTAACACCTTTTTATTATTATTGAACCCTAAGTGTCTTCTGAATACATTGTAGTTCATAAGTATATGTAGTTAAACTGTTTCCTGATTCATGTATGGTGGTTAAAATTACTTATTTGTATGAAATAGAACTGTGTATTGTAATGTTAGAGAATATATTTGAATCCAAACATTCTCTTCCAAACTCAGTAAAAAATCATCTTAGTATACTTAAAGCATGACCTTATAACTAACCTATAATAGCACTAACATTAGTTGTTTTTTTACCTTGATATATATAACATATTACTTATGGTAGTATTTACATACTTTTACCCTTGCAGGTGTTTGATTTTGTTCTGCACCAAAAAGACATGGATAGTCTTTCTCTGTTAAATGATGGCTTCCATGTCTCATGGGACCCTAATTCAATGCCGTGATTCTTTCTGTTTACACCCTGGCCCCTCCCCCAACACACACACACACTTCCTTGCTTCAGAGGTACGTGTTGTGGCAGGCAGCATTGTAAATGGAAGTGTTCATGCTCACCGTTTAATATTATAAGGCATTGTTTTTCAAGACCTTGTCAAAACTAACTTGATTGAAGCCCTGTACTTATACCATAGATATTTGTGTGATTAACCAGAATACTGGCTTGTGATTGTTGAATGTACGTTTTTCTTTTCTTTTTCTTTTTAATTAGTATTTGAGTTGCTTATTGTAGATTAAGAATTTTACATTTGTGTAACTTGGTTTTGCAGCATGGTTGGTACTCCTCCTTGTTACAAAAAGGGGTATAGTTCTTAATCAGTACAGGATGGTTCATCGTGGTAGTTTTTAGGAACTACTAACAGAGAAGACTGAATATTCATAAATTCTAAGAAACGTATGCTATCCATGATAAAATTTGTCATTTTATGAAAGAGGGGGGGGGATCGTGTCAGCAACTCATTGCCAATAAAAGTTATGAATTGTAAGTAAAGAAATAGGACTGCAATCAGTGTTGTAATCTTAAAGGGACAAAACTTCCTTATGTAAAATCTGGCAAAACTTTCTTCCAGATATTTGACTTTGCTCTCACCGACGAGGACAGTGCAATCCTGGACAACATGGCTCAGAAACTGACAATCATGGAACGCAGTACAATACAACACAAAATTGATAATCCTCTACCTGATGGGTACAAGCTGAAGATGGTTAAAATACCTGCTGAGCCATAAACATCAGTATTATGGAATCCTAAAAAGGTTATTTTTTATGCAGTATCCTCATTTGTCCTCATAAAAGAGTAACTCATATTCTAACTTACATAAAATAATTCAATAAAGGAAGATATTGTGTACTTCCAGATACTTCCTGAAGCATCAGCCAATTGAACCAAAATCAAGACATAAATGTTCTAGTTTATATATTTTTTCATGCAGTACCATAACCCATTTGACTATTCCGCAATCTATATTTGTCAAACCCATACAAAAATATTCAGGCTTTGGTAGTCTTGGTACTTTGAGCCAATTCTACCATGCAGCTATGTTCTTGCTTACTGAATAATACATGAATGACTGTCTGCTTGAGTGATTGTAATGGAAAGTCTGATGGTCTATGTGTAGGTGTAGATGTGGGTGCAGGTGCATGTGATCACACGGGCATATCTGCCTATTCTGGGACATTTTAACAACAAAGGATCTTTGATAATTTTAATATATTTTGCTTTATTTGTACATTAGGATAATTAAGATATTCTGTAATAATGTTTCCATTATATTTATTTTTTTCCTCAAATGTTGTGATAGCTAAATTATATATGCCTCATCAGGTTTTTATTGATAATTTAGTTACACTTTAAGCCGAAGACAAAAGTATGGAGTGAAATAATGAAATAAAAATAAGTGTTTGTCATCTTTCTGGAAGGATGCTTTAGACAAAAGGAAGAACTCCTTACATTTTAGTATGTTTTTTGTGATGATGTTTGTATAAAGTTTTCTTTATTATGCCAGCTAATGGTTTTAGACATTAGATGATTATTGTAATAATCTTAATGGTTAGAAATGTGGAAAGTAGCAAGCATTATTTTATTGACTGACTTTTTTATAATAAAATATTTATCAGTATTCACATTCTTTTTTTTTTTTTTAATTCCCAGACAGTGAAGATAATGTTTATCATTGATATTGAGAGAGGGAGAAATGACAAAGAAAAAGATTAAAAAGAAAACTTTTTCCTTTCATTAAATATATCATTATAATTTGGAATATCAATATAATACCTAAGCATAAAGAAAGACATCTTGATTTTATTTGTTTTACTGCCAAATTACTTATTTCATCAGTTACCTTATGAACCTTGTGAATCTTAGTATGGTTGGAAAAGGTTAACTCTTTTACTTTTTTACATGCTACAACCTAAGAATGACATTCATACATCAAAAAAGGTTTTAAATCTTTTAGACTATAATTAAGGAATATTACCATACTTCTAGTACAGCCAAGCAGTTGATACTAATATATTATGCACAATTTTCTGTACTAAAACAAACCACAGATAAGAATCTCTTCTTTTAAGAAGACATATTAGAATATTGTTGAAGGGGTTTCAGGATACACAATACTCATCAAATATGATATAACAGAACATGTCTTAGGAGACATTAGGTCTATTACTCAGTGGATTTTTGTTACTTATGTTGTAATGACTGTAGCAATAAAAAAGATAGAATTCCTTCAAGCTTATGTAATTCTTGTGTTTTTGACTATTGCAATAATGACATTCTGTAAGGCATAACAGTATTTTGGAACACTAAATATTTAGATATGAAAGTATTCCTATTACTCATGAATATGAGGTAAATTATTTACAAAAACATCCTGGCACACATAGCTCTTCTGCAAAAACATCCACACATGCATGCATGCACACACATGCCCGCATGCATGCATGCATGGACAAAAAACACACACACGCACACACAGACACAGACACACACACAAAATGTGTTTAGAAAAAGAATGACTTTAAGATGGTATTCATAAGTTTGATAATGTTTGATTCATGAAGTACATAAAACAGTGTACTTGTACTATTTGTCTGTAACTCTGCTGCCCTGCTATGCTTTCTCAGGGACATGACACAAGCTTTATACACAAATTATATTTAGATAATTGTTTTTTTCAAGAAATAAGAAAATCAGTGATTTTCCAAAGTGGTGAAGACTTTATTCTTTTAACAAGAAAAAAACTAGAGTTTTGGGGAATCAAGGCAATTGCAGGAAGCTGAAGCACTTGCACTCAAATATTCTAATGACCCAGTACTGTTACCTTTGCCTTGATCTACAGTGCCCCTTCAGTAGAGGTCTTTCCAGTTTTTTACCTCTACTGGAAGCAGATCTAGATAAGGGAAGGCATGTACAGCTTTAGCACCATTCATAAAGATAAACTGTAAACCATACTCTGATGCTTCAAACAAATAAATCTTAACACAGTACTATCACATTCCATAAGCTGACTATACAACAGAAGTATAATATCACGACAAGAGCACACAAAGGTTTATCTGTTGAAGTTGTACCCAGGAATATATATATAATACTCCTGTTCTTTAAGCAGCATAAAAGCATCATTTGCACTGATGAAACAACTCTTGATATCATTAGTTCAGTACAAAATATTAAACTCAATAGCACTATGTTAATCCCAAGAGGAAGCTCAATATACACTTATCACTCATAATATTTCATGGAGGTATCTGCACATAATAATGTGTATTGTCTAACCAAGTATATCACAAAGTAACTTAGTGAACACAGAAAATAACTTAGTCAACATAAAAAAAAAGTTTTTGAATTCAGGAGGCTAAAGCACAAACTGCCTCTGCCATTTTTAGGTTTAATTATGTGCATTACTTTCTGAACAACAAAAATTACATACCCTGATATAAGAACCGCAAGAATTGAGATCAGCCTCTGACTGAGAGATTTTAATATAAATATATAAACAATTGTACAGGTATTTGAGACTGACACTGCTTCTGCACTGGTAAACATAATTCATAAATAATACATCCCTAATAAATAAAGCAAGTGTCTTCACTGTGGCATTTCAGAGTGAAGAATCATAATATGAATACCTAAATGTGAATAATGGATTAAGTTTTCTTTTGCCTACTGTTCATAATTGAAATATGGTAAAAAATGCCATAATAGAAGCATGGCACATCAGTAACAAAATGAGGTCAGTTTCCTGGAAAATATCACTAACAGCCTTCTGAATTCATACTGACAATCCAAATGGAGACACTAGAATGCATAAATAGGAAGAGATACAATCAGGAGAGTGTGCAATCCAAATTATTTGAAGTTCTTTGGATACTATAGATCAGTGTTTCTCAACATGCTTTTTTCCTATGTATAGCATGTTTTTTTTATATATAGCATGAACTTTTACTTTTCATAAACATATAGAAAGAGTTTGGTTTATTTTACTAAAGTTCATACATGGTTAGGTCTTTATCTCTTGAAGAACAGGAACATCCTTTGCATGATTCAAGGACCCTTACGTGATTACAAACTTAAGTACAGTATTTTGAGAACTATCATATCTCCAAGTTTCCCCCTATTACTGGGAACTTAAATATCTTCTGTTGAGAATCACTGTCTCTGATGATCCAAAGTGTTCAACACATTATATAAGAACATCACTATGAGTTTTAATCTTAACCCTCTGTGCATAGATGGCATGAAATACATACCATGTTTATTGTGGTTTTATCTTATTAATTGTGTTTACACATAGTAGGCTCCACAAGTACTTAATCACCTATGAGTCAGTTACTAGTTGTACCTATCTCACCTGTTTACCCTTTTCCATGATTTTTGGCAAAAATATTGTTATTTTTGTTACTATTAGTATTTCAACATCCTACTAATCACAATGTCATTGACAATAATAGTATGAACGTTAACAGCATTTGGAAGAAACAAATATTCAAGGAATAGGGAAATCTGGTGAGTTCACATTAGGCCTACTAATTGACCCCTTGGTGGCTAAGCACTTGTGCAACTATCTGTGTGCAAGTAAAATTCACAAGACACATGCCATGTACACACATATACAAAGGAATAAAAGAGACATCTGTGGTGATAACATTGTTTTGTCAAATGAAACAGTCTTTAGTAGATCTCTGCAAGCAAGTGAATAAATTATCTGATATCACAAGAGTAAGAAAGGCTGTACAGACTTAATCATGTTTTGCTGTACCAGAGTTCAAACTAGATAGAGCCCTTAGGAGAAATGAAGGAACTATCAGCTAACATCAACAAGAAAAGAAGTTCTAAGGCAAAAAGCTGTTACAAGCTTTATATTAAAGCTATATTTTCTATCTTCTCTAACAAACTGTGAAAGCAAAAATGAGGTGTTTGGAAGCAAAGGGGTAAACCCATCAAATCAGACTTACACAGAAAATGTTTCAGAGACCAAAATATAATATTTTCTTACATAATTGCCTTCTGATACATAAACAGAGATGAGTATAATTATGTATGCTGCAACTGTAGGCGATAACTGTGATTATAATTTCTTCCAAGCTAACATTTGGTGAATTAGCCCCATTACTTCCAAATGCTAACTAAATACTGAAATTCCTAGGAATCTTATTATGCACATATATCATTATCAATTGTATTTCACAGACCATATCTCATAAATACTAACTGCATTATAATAACATTCTAATGAATTAATAAATACCTACAGATACTGATACAGCATCATGTAATTATGGAATTCAGTCCACTGAAGGAATGAATTTCTCAGTATAACACTAACTACACTGTCTCTGATGCAGTCCTTAGATGTACTGACATGAAGTAAGACACTGTTATTGTCAATAACAAATACCCAAGTAACAAAAAGTCATGCCTTTAAAAAATGCATCTCTGGCAAATGCTGACTACACTAGTAGTCTGTCCCTCATTTGTACTCAACATTTATTCTCTTATAATATCCTAAACATTCTCTCCTTGCTGACTTATCATATTAACCATGTCTCAGTCAAAAAAGCCTTCATTCCCCCATTCATTTTAATACCTGAATTCTATCATGCACTAATACTTCTTTCAGAAATATAAAAAATGCTTTACAGGGTAGACCACAATCCTTAAATACTCTAAATTCCTTCTTTGCTTTACTTTCAATACCTTAAAACTATAAAGTCATTGTATTATAGTCCTTCTTGAAAACCACATTACAGCCAATTAATTACTACTTTAACTATAGTACCTTATAAGAGTAGTTTTGTGTATGTCATATCCCTGGAAGAAGGTATACTCCAGTTGTTTGTTCTTTTTTGAGCAAAAGTAGTGCAAAGAAAATCTCTCAATATAATGGTACTCTATGTTACCAGCTTATGAAAATACAAGATTTAATTATGATATATATTGATAATGAAAACTACTTTTGAATATAAATTTTGAAAACGAGACTTTAAATAAAAGAAACAAAATGTAAAAAAAAAAATCATGAAAGCACATTCACAACTTCATCAAGGAGATGTGAAGGGTGATTTTCTGTATTGGAGAATCCCTTGATTGTGTCAAGCCGCTCGTCATCCAGCAGCTGTTCCAAACACCATTGGATTTTCTTCAAGTCATACAAGATGTGATTCTTGCCAGTCTGCCAAATCCCAAAGCTGAGATGTGTTTTCTTGCCTGAAAAAAAAGATAGATAGTTAGCAAGAGAGAAGGAGAGAGAGAGAGATTGAGAGAGAATAAGAGAGAGAGAGGAAAGGACAAGGAGAGGTGAGGAGAGGAGACGAGAAGAGAGGAGAGGAAAGGAGAGGGAAAGAGAGGATAGGATAGGAAAGGAGAGGAGAGAGAAGAAAAGACAAATTCATATAACCTACCAGTGAGAGTCTCGATCCTCCTTTTGGCAATAGTTTGAAGAAAAGTATAGAATTCATGGTAATCCATACCATGTGTGGCATGTAGAAGAAGCTGACATTGCCCAGTCCAATCATCCATGTCACTGCAGTCTCTTATGGCATACTCCACCTTCAAACACAAAAGCAAGGTTAGTTTATATCAGAACTGTATTTATCATATGACTGCCACTGAATCAAACAGATATCAAAAGCATATTATTTTCATGAATGAGTACTTTAACATGCTAATCAGGGGTTAAAATGAACAGCTGAATATTCTTGCAACAAAACTACTATTTTTGGTATTCTCACCTGCTGTAGAGATTCTACCAAGAAGTACCATGCTCTGTGGAGATTGGTTCCATTGAGCCAATTGTGGTTGATTGATATTGTATCTTCCTGTAAGAATATAAAAGACTATCAATAATTCAACTGTATCACATGAATGCCACCTAAAGTGATTCCTTCTGAATCAGCCTCTAGTTGAAACTTCATAATCTTACTTGAGACTTATACCTCACAACATCATAATAAAACTATCATGGTTGTCTCCACATAATATCTGAATCTTCTTTTCTAAAAATAAATGTAAAGATCTGTCAGTTCTTTTAAAGGTTGTCAAAAAAGTAAATTTTCTTACCAAATTCCACACTTGGTGGTGCCAACTAGAGGGCACAAAGATTGTTTCCCCTTGCTCCTGGATAACCTCTATCCGACCCTTGGCTGAAGCTGCATTTGGATATTTTCTAATATCTCTGTGATGAAGACATTGCAAGTAGTGCAACAGGGGGTGCATTATCTTTGGCAAAAGGGATGAGGACTTCTAAGGCAAAGTAGAGAGAGAGATGAAGAGTAAGAGTCAAAGTCAGGGATAAAGAGTCATAGATGGAAAATCAGAAAAGGATAAAGAAAAAATAAGAATTCAGATTATTGATGCTATGAGTGTATATATACACATCTAAAGTCCACTATGATTTATTCAATTAATCTTTCTTACATGCACATGGCTGTATAAGTGCTGTTACCTTGAAGTCAAATACTAAGCTGACTTGACCTCCCCTTTTTACCCCATTAGTCAAATTTTTGGAAAGAAAAGTTTTTATCTTTATCACTATTGCTATTGTTTATATCATAATAATGAATCCAATGGTAATATAACATTAATGACTACAGTAACAGAAATAAAATCTTTGGCTTGTTGAACCAGCCGTGTAAAAACAAAATTGACAAAACAAACTACACTAATGAGTTAAATGAAAAAATGGAGTAGTGCATTGGGCAGAAAAGAAAGATGCAATCAAAATTATATTACATATATCAAATGGAATGCCATAAAAGGAAATATATCTTTTCATAATAGAAACTAAAATCTGGAGAACTTTTGTTTAACAGAACTCTCTGTAAATAATCAGCCTACAACTAAAATATAAAGACAAATGGTTACTCATCTTGTGTGATAATCTTAATCGAGAACACTTAAGTATAAAGTATCATTTAGCTAATAATCCATACTTTAAATCAGGAGAATCAACATCATATACAGGAGTGCCAAATGGGTCACGTAGAAACTGGTCCTCACCAGGGGGGTAAAATACCCAACGTTTCCGTCCACACACATTAGCAGACCAGCTGTATGATCGAAATACATCTGCATGGAAGGGTGTCCTGCAACCATTTGATAATTTTCAGGTAATTATTTAGTTCATCTAAATATAGACGGGATTAGTTTTAGAGAAAAATCTGCCATCAGGAAATTTAATACAGCTGCAAGATAGCAAAAATATCCAAATCACATAAAGTGTTTGTGATAGTTGTTACTTACCAACTTCCTTTGGGTCCCATGTACACAAATTGGTAGTCATCATGAATATCACTACGTACATGCCAGAATTCATTTAGCCAATCTGATGCAAAATACTGAAGTGTAGAGTAAGCTTTGTAAGCAGGGAAGTCTCGAACAAAGTGCCAATCCTGTGAAGTGATGAAAAGGAATAAATCAAATGTCACTAGGAAAAATAAAATGCTTCTAGTTAAA
>NC_091551.1:27716794-27731794 GCF_042767895.1 Penaeus vannamei | reverse complement strand
GGCAAGGTTGGAGGGGATAGGAGAAGGAGAAGGAAAAGGGGAGGTGAGAGGGGAAAAGGAAGGGGGATATGGGAGAAAAGGGGAGGGGAAGAGATATGTAAGAGCGGAAAAAAAGAGGGTGAGGGGAAGGAGAAAAGGGGAGGGGAAGGGATATGTAAGAGGGGAAAGAAAGAAGGAAAGGGAAAGGAGAAAAGGGGAGGGGACGGGGAATGTGAGAGAGGAAGGGGAAGGGGAAAGGGAGAAGGAAAGAGAGAAAAAGGGGAAGTGGAATGTGAGAGGCGAAGGGGAAGAGGAGAGAGGAATGGTGCTCCTTGACCTCAACTTCAGTCACAGAGGAAGAGCGGCCTGCGTGCCTGGCGAAAGGAGCATGCAGCCTCCCCTGGCACCCTGGCACTCGCACATGTTAACGAGGAAGGCACTCTTGCTTACTGTCCTGGCACTGGCTGGATTAGACGCTGAAAAGAGGCTTATGTCTTTTGTAATTCGAATTTTTTATTTTCGTAATATTAGTTGTATTACATTTTTTAAATAATTTTTAAAATGAATATTATTGATGTCGTTATTGTTTTAGTTATTGTTAGATTACTGTTATTATTGTTCTTGTTCTTGTTTATGCTGTTTTATTGTTATGTTTGTGGTTAATTAATATTAATATTATTATTGTAATTCTTTTTAGTGTTATTATTGTTACTATTATTATTATTATTATTATTATTATTATTATTATTATTATTATTATTATTATTATTATTATTATTATTATTATTATTATTATTATTGTTTCTTTTACGATTGTTAGTTATTTTTATTTATTTTTTTGTTTTTGTTTTTATTTGCATTATTGTTGTTGTATTAATTATAATTATCATTTCTGCTTTTCTACTTACAATTGTTATTTTTTTATTGTAATTATTATTATTATTATTATTATTATTGTTATTATTATTATTATTATTATTATTATTATTATTATTATTATTATTATTATTATTATTATTATTATTATTTACATTGATTTTGATGATGATGATGATGATGATGATTATTACCATTACCATTATGACTATTATTGCCAATATGATTTTGATTACTACCATTATTATTATTATTATTATTATTATTATTATTATTATTATTATTATTATTATTATTATTATTATTATTATCATCATCATCATCATAATTTTGCAATGTCTGATACAGGGACAAAGTGTATTCATATGGAATTCAGACGTAGTAAATGTGCTAAAGTAAAAGTGGAAAGTTGGTCTAAACTTGGAAATTCCATTTACCGCCGCCAGGGGAGCAAATGAAAGGATTAGATTTAGGTGAAACGTATGAATAATTAAGGATTCATCAGTCAGACGAGATGATGCGATTAAGATCTATCTTAAAATCTAGATTTCGTCGGAGTAATCAAATAACTGTAATTAACAGCTTTGCAGCACCAGCAGTAACATACGAAGCAGGAATGACTGAGTGGAACAAGGAAAAAACATCGGCTAGTGGAAACGAAAGCTTTAAAACCATCACAATATAAAGCCGCGGTCACACTAGTCTTCTCTGCCCTGGGATCCCGAGACAGCCTCGCCAAAGAGAGATCAGCTGACCAATCAAAAGCTGTAACTGGGCGGACTTCGGCGAGGCTTTCGAGGGATGACAGAGAAGACTGGCGTGACCCTAGCATAAGGCGCTGCACCCAAGAGCCGGTGCAGATAGGCTATGCACTTCGAGAAAGAAAGGCGGAAGAGGACTTGTAAAATTGGAAGACTTGGTGGCTGTGGAGATTACATTTTTAGTAATGTACACACAAGTCAGGAACCGCTAATGGGAAATGGCCATGGAAGGGTTTCTGGTCAAGTATGTCAAAAACTCATAAAAAAGCGGCTCCATAAGGGAAGGAAACAAAGTTGAGAGACAAATCCTTGCACGGAAAAAAAAAAAATCTTACAAGCATCACACCTCAGACCTGTAACAGAATTGCTAGTTAATGTCGAACAAGATCGGGCACAAAGCACAAACTAGCATGCACATCACATCCTGAAAATACAATCCTCTGATAAGTGTAGAGTTTGTATAAAATGAAATAAGAACTATAGGGTCCATTATAACTGGACGTCCTTAATTAGCCCAGATTGTGTACCTGGAAACACGTCTGGGTGGCGACAACAGTGAATGAGTTTATACAAAGCATTGGGTTTTTAAACAACAGAAAATGGGTGGGAACAATAAACAGAAACATTACTAGACACAAAAAGAAAAAGACAAATTGTTCCTTGATTACTAACATCATTACTAACAGAAGAATCACAGCGAGAGGGCCAGATGTTTTTGATTGTTCACAAAACGAGACCAGAGATTAAGAATGATTCCCCAGCGGATAGGAATACTGAATTGAAGGAATGAAAGAAAGAAAAAAATCGACAAAATACCAGGTTTAGACAAGACCAGCATCGAACATAGAAAAAAACTAGTTTGCATAACGTTCACCAAAAATCTAGGGAAGTTCCTCTTGATATTGAACATTAAGGACATCAGTATGAACAAGTTTCGAAAGATTTGATGAAAATCAAACACAACCAGGAGACATCTTGATTTCCTACCGTCTTTTTGAATTTGAAGCCAAGAAGAAATACAACCCTACACTAAATTGAGTGATACGTGTATACAGTGATGATAAAGATATTAATAATAAGGGTGATGAAAATAATAATGATGATCATGATAATAATGATAGTTATGATAATGATAATAATAAAAAGAATAATAATGATAAGGATATTTATTATAGGGAGAACGATAACTATAATGATAATAATAATAATGATGATGGTAGTGATGATACTAGTAATGACAATGATAGTAATGAAAATAATTAAAAATATGATAATGGTAAGAATGACAATAGTAATGATATTGATAATAGCAATGATAATGATAATAATAATGATAATGATAATGAATTATGGTGATTATATTAATTATAATGATAATAATAATGACAATGATAATGATAGTAATTGTAATGATAATAATAATAATGGTAATAATAATAATGATTATCATTATTATCATCAACATCATTGTTATATTATTTTTCCACCGCAAAGACTCGAAAGGTTAACTGCCTACCTCCGTCGTGCCAGAGTATTAGTGCGGTTCGTTGTGTCGTATCGTCGCATCGACCAGAAGGCGCGGAAGGGGGAAGGAGTGGGAGAGGGAGGGACGAAAGAGGGCAGGGTGGGAGAGGGAGATAGAGGGAGAGGGAGGGAGGAGAGGGGGCATGGTAGGAGAGGGAGATAGAGGGGGTGAAGCGAGGAGGGGGGCAGCTGTTATCGTATGAACAAGTCAGGTCGTTTTGCCAGTTGGTTTATTCTGCCTCCATTTATGGGGGTGGGAGGTTAGAGGGGAGAGAGGGGAAGGGAGGAAGGGCGAGTGGGAGGGAGAAGGAAAGGATGGGGGAGGAAGGGAGATTAGGAGAGAGAGGGAGAAGGGAAGAGTGAAGGAGGAAGGGAGAATGGGAGAGGGAAGGAAAGATGAAAAAGGGAGGAGGGAGGGAGGAAAAGAGATAGCATAGGGACGGGAAAGAGAGAGGGAAGGAGGTAGGAAGAGGGAGACGAGGGAGAGGGAGGAAATGGATGTAAGGGAAGACAAAGAAGAGGAGAAGCACGCCAGTTAGGGACGAAGGAAAAGGGGAGAGGTGGAAGGGGGGAAAGGACGGAACAGGATCGGGAGAAAGGGAAAGGAATAAACGGAGAAAGGATAAAAAACGGAGATAGTAAGAACGAGACAGAGAAGAGAAGAGAAGAGAAGAGAAGAGAAGAGAAGAGAAGAGAAGAGAAGAGAAGAGAGGAATAGAGAAGAATAGAGAAGAATAGAGAAGAATAGTGAAGAGAAGAATAGTGAAGAGAAGAATAGTGAAGAGAAGAGAAGAGAAGAAGAGAGAGAGAAGAGAGAAGAATAGTGAAGAGAAGAGAAGAGAAGAGAAGAGAGAGAAAGAAAGAAAGAAAGTAATACGTCTACTGGAAAAGCACAGCAAGGCCTCTCTCTCTCTCTCTCTCCCCTGCCCCGCCCCTACCCCCTTCCCCTTCCCCTTCCCCTTCCCCTTCCCCTTCCCCGCCCCGCCCCGCCCCGCCCCCTTGATCCGAGAGCCACAGCTGTGCTCGCGTAAGTGACGTGAGCGAAGGGCAGGGCGTGGCTTGCTGTGCTTCCCAATTTATTCTGGGCGTGTCCTCTTTTCCTGCTTCCGTAGAATGGGGTTTCTGCAGTTGCATGCATTGCACTGGGAGACGTCCATTTGCTTCCATGCATACACGCAGACACGCCCACAGGCACATGCGGATACACATGCAGTTGTATTTACGCTGCACAAACGTGATACAGGGACACGTATGCATACATGAACACGTACTCGTGCCCCTCTCCGTTCCCGTTCTCGTACACGTACACATACACATGCATAGGCATACACATACATATTCATATAGATATGAATATACATATACATATACTTATACTTATACATACACATACACATACACATTTACATAAACATACACACACACAAACTATCGGTGGAGTGAACGAACGCAAGGCGGGGAAGGCACCTTTAGGATACTAAAGTAGGAAAATTTTCGGGAAAAGGGAAATCACACGTTTTATTATCTTTTTGTCCTTTACTTTGGCCGATAAGAGGACCGTGTGTTGAGTGTAGGAAAAATGTGACAGATTTTAGCTTGAGAGTCAGGACTTGAGAAAATCAGAGTATTATGTACTGTAAACTGAGACTTGAGTATAATATTCGATTAAAAATATTCGAATAAGACGAAAATAACTTAGTTTCTTTTATTTTCACTCACGGTGTGTATGTAGGTATGTGTGTGTGTTTGTGTGTGTGTGTGTGTGCGTGTGCGTGTGTATGTGTGCGTGTGTGTGTGTGTGTGTGTGTGTGTGTGTGTGTGTGTGTGTGTGTGTGTGTGTGTGTGTGTGTGTGTGTGTGTGTGTGTGTGTGTGTGTGTGTGTGTGTGTGGTTATGTGAGCATTTCATGGTTAACCGTTACAGGAAGCCAGTTAAGTTTGTAATTCAAATTAATGTGTTAATTAATAAACCTAAGGAGATTTTTAAAGGATCGTTTCAGTAACCATTGTTAGAAATAGCGGTATGTAGCCACTTATTTGCCACATAATGAATATGCGTGGGAGTGAAAACAAGAAAATGAGGGCATTGCATAAAAAGTATGACCAGAATTTTAACAAAGTCTTAAACACTACGATATATTTTTTCCATCGTTTTATCTTCCAATACAAATCGAAAAGACCGAAACGCAATAAAGATGAAACATCCGCACTGATGAAAAAGTATCTTCGGTGGTTGACTCAAACTCATCGCGTCGGCTGCCTCGAAACGGCTGTGGTGACATCACAGACCGCTGGCCTTGGGCTGCTTCAGCTTGAAAACTTACCCATTTGTTTGCGGCGCCGAGTTCCTGGTGTGGAATCCAGCGCTTCGCTTGCTTTGGGTGCATCACGGGAGAGGAAGAAAGAGAAGGGGGGGGGGGGGGAGTAAGGTGGGGGAAGAGATAGATTGAAAGAAAAATGGAATAAGGGATGGGATGAAAATTAAAGGGAAATTGGAGGAGGAAAGTTGAAATAATGAGAAATGGAATAGTAGGAGTGAGAGAAAGATAAATAGAAATGGAATAGAAGGAGTGAGAGAAAGAGATAAAATGGAATAGGAGAGATAGAGGGAGAGGGAGATAGTGTGAGAGAGAGAGAGAGAGGGAGAGAAAGAGCGAGAGAGGGAGGGAGAGAAGGAGACAGAGAGAGGGAGGGAGGGGGGAGGGATGGAGAGGGAGAGAGAGAAAGTTGATTTACTGACAAACTCTCTTTAGTACTGACATATACTCATGAAGATGTTACAGGTATTCCCCAGGATACGATCACCTACCACAAAGAGCAAGAAAAACAATGATATCGCTAACAAAATGAGGCAATTTCCCGTGAAGATTTCGTATTGTCTGCTCCCGTTTTCTATGGTTCTGTTTTGTCTTGCGTTGCTGGGAGGGTCGCATACACGGTCAACAAGGTAAGCGTGGAAGAAGCTGGGGAGTCTGCCCAGTTTATACGAAATGCATGGATTCCTTTTGCGTTTATGTCTGTATGTTATGTTTTAGCAGTGTGTTTGGTTATGTATTCCTGGTGAAATATGGAGCTTCTGTAAATGCACTTTTCATGTACGTTTTGAGGTTATCAGCTGCCAAATTTTCCTTCAGTTTGCATATGGCTGTGAAAGATTGCACTCCAGGCACGTATTAACTGACTTGGCCGCGAATCGATTGAGTTGGGCTTATACTTGCTGAGTTGAGCGGTTATTGACTGATATGAGCTTGTACTTACTGAGTTCTAAGAATAGACCTGTTGAGTTGAACATGTATTGACTGAGCTGAGCAATATATTTAATATACTTACTGAGATGAGCTGGGCATGAGCAAACGAAATTCTCCAGGCACGTATCGACAGATAACTCAAGAAGAGAATCAAAGACTTTCCCTGTCACGCTGATTACTTATGCAACGATTAAAAGAGGGAAGAGCGTGGAGCAAAGAAAAACAACAGCGACCATGCTGACTCATTTCCAGCAAAGATCCTAATGCCATAGGTTTACATCACGTCAGCATGCCTCTACCGCGTGCGTCAACCCGTGATTAGGAACATTACGGTGTAGTCTGCCTTGAAATTTACGATAACATTTTCAGTTTTCTTTTAAGTTACGTCCTTGTGTAAACATGTAAAGACGTTATTTTTTTCATTTACTTTTTAATTCGTAGCAAAAAATGGTGTTGGTGGGACGTGACAAACTTTAATAACAGTAACATATTTATATGAGGAATGTAAGATTTTTTTCTCCAAAAATGACTGTTTAATAATGGAGAGTTGTCTCATTTCCTAAGGAATTGCGTACTTATACTGTGCTATTTTTTATTACCAGTCTAGGGTTTTTGTGACAGTCAAAAAATTTATAGTTGTCTTTAGGTTAAAGTAGTAGGCAATATAAACAGGAATGGAGGCGAAGGTTGTATTGATAAGAAGCGATAAAGAAGGCATGAATAATATCACCTACAGAGATTGTGTTAATTATAATGATAATCTTACACGAGGAATAACAATATTGGTTATACTGATGATGATAATAGCAGTAAATGTAACGTTTTGAGTGACAGCGATGGTTTTGAGAGTTGATGAAGATTAAAACTCTGATAGGAATAGCAATTTAATAATGAAAGAAGTATTGTGAATAAGCCTGAAGCAGTGGCAGTGAGGGTTGCATTTTTTTACGTTGGTATATACAGCTGCCGTCAGTACTATTAACGAGTATGATGTCAACGATGGCGACGACGACGGTGATGACGATGATAATGAAGGTGATGATGATGTTAATGCTAATGATAATGATGGTGGTGATGACGATGATGTGATAAAGATGATGGTGGTGGAGATAACAGTGTGGTGATGGTGGTGCTAGTATGCAAATCCACAACGAACAACTGTTTATATATATGCATTTATGTAAACGTGTGCGTGTGTATGTATGTATACATATATATTATATATAATATATGTATGAATATATATATGTATATATATATGTATGTATATATATATATTTATATATATATGTACATGTATATATGTATATATATATATATATATATATATATATATATATATATATATATATATATATATGTATATATATGTACATGTGTATGTATATCATCATCATCATCATCATCAGCCTGAGTCAATCCACTGCAGGACGTAGGCCTCTCCCATTCTTTTCCAGGTTTCCCTGTCTTGCGATGTTTGTTTCCAGTCTTGGCCCCCAAATTTCGCTATTTCGTCGCGCCATCGTGTCATTGGTCTGGCTCTTGGCCTCCTTAAGTTCTTTATAGTCCAGTCTGTTACTTTCTTTGTCCATCTGTCGTCTTGTCTCCGACATACATGCCCTGCCCATTGCCATTTCTTCTTTTTAATGCTCTTGAGTATATCTTCTACCTTCGTCTGTTCTCTGATCCACGTCGCCCTCTTCCGATCTCTCAGGCTAATTCCCATCATCGATCTTTCCATCCCTCTCTGGGCGCTTATTAGTTTCCTCTCCAGTAACCTGGTTGTAGTCCATGTTTCTGACCCATAGGTCATAACTGGGAGGACGCATTGATTAAAGACTTTTCTTTTTAAGCACAATGGCAAGGAACCTCTTAGTGTGCTACTGTGCCTGCCGAAGGCACTCCAGCCTAGACTGATTCGTCGCTTTATTTCCTGTTCACTTGATGTGCCTGTCTGCACGAGTTGTCCTAGGTATATATACCTGTCTACTACCTCTAGTGCTTCGCCTTGTACATGTATTTGTTTGAGTGGGACTCTGCTGTTGAACATAACCTTAGTCTTTTTCTTGTTCATCTTAAGTCCGACTTTTAGGCTTTCTCTATTCAGATCGTTTATTAATTGCTGCAGTTCATCAGCTGATTCACTAAGGAGAACAATGTCGTCTGCAAATCTTAGGTTGTTTAGGTGTTCGTCTCCTATTTTGATACCCTTCCCTTCCCATTCTAGTTTCTTGAATATTTCCTCGAGGCAAGCTGTAAACAGCTTTGGTGAGATGGTGTCGCCCTGTCTAACGCCTTTTTTAATTGGTATTTTATCGGTTTCTGTGTGGAGTTTGATGGTTGCTGTCCCATCTGTGTATATATCTTCCAATATATTACAATATACCTCCTCAACTCCCTGTTGTTGAATAGCACCTAATACTGCTGGTATTTGTACAGAGTCAAATGCCTTTTCATAATCGATGAATGCCATACACAGGGGTTTCCTATATTCGTTTACTTTTTCTCTTATTTGGGTGAGCGTGTGGATGTGATCTGTTGTTGAGAATCCGCTGCGGAAGCCTGCCTGTTCTCTAGGCTGGCTGGAATCCAGATTGTCAGAGATGCGAGCTGTAATGACTTTCGTGAACAGTTTGTAAGTAACCGAAAGGAGGCTTATGGGTCGGTAATTTTTTAAATCCTTTTTATCGCCTTTTTTGTGTAACAAGATAATTGTTGCATTTTTCCAGGCTTTCGGAGTTTTTCCGCTGAGAAGGCATTTGTTAAAAAGATTGGCTAGTTTCACTGTTGCGATGTCTCCTGCATCTAATATGAGGTCTATACTAATTCCGTCTTCGCCTGGTGTTTTCCCTCTCTTCATGCCTTTAAGTGCTATTTATATTTCTTCTTTTGTGATATTAGGTACGTCGCTAGTTACCGCGTTTGCTTCTATTTGTGGCTGTTCGTTTGAGTTGTATAGATCCCTGTAAAAGTCTTCCACTACTTTGATGATTTCATTCTTGTTATGTGTTACTTCTCCGTCTGGTTTCTTAATTGCATACATTTGATTTCTCCCTATTCCTAGTCTTCTTTTAGCTGCTTTCATGCTGGTACCTGAAATCACTGCTTCATTTATTATTTGAGTATTGAATTTCCGTACATCTTCCCTCTTCTTTTTATTTATGGTCTTTGTTAGTTCAACCAATTCTATCTTGTCCCTATTTGACGATACTTTCATGTCTCTACGTTTTTGCATAAGCTGTTTAGTTTCTACCGAGAGCTTGCTGGAGCTTCGATTGTCGTTCTTTCCGCCTACTTCAAGTGCAGCTTCTTTTATTATGTCATTGAACTGTTTATTGATTTGGTCGATGTTGAGATCTTCGTCGCGGAGGAGTGAATATCTGTTTTGGATGTTTAGGCTAAATTCTGTTGCTCTGATCCTCAAGTTAGCCAAGTTTGGCTGTGGTTTACTCATTAGTTTGTTCCTTTCCCTTCTGAGATGTATTTTAATTTCGCCTCTCACCATTCTATGGTCGCTGCCTACATTTACTTTATTTATAACCTCTACATTTTTTATTATATCGCGCCTATTTGAAATTATGAAGTCAATTTCGTTTTTGACGTCAGAAGGCGAATTCCATGTCCACTTCCGTTCTAGTCTTTTTTCGAAGAATGTATTCATGATACTGAGTGATCGAGCCTCCGCAAATTCGACTAACATTTGTCCCCTCTCGTTCCTAGTGCCTATTCCATGGTTCCCTACTGCGGTTTCGCCCTCTGTCTTTTTACCTATTTTGGCATTAAAATCCCCCATAATTATTGTGAAATGGGATTTTGTTCTCTCGCTGGCTAAGTGAACATCTTCATAGAAGCTCTCTATTTCTTCATCACTGTGGCTGCAGGTTGGAGCATAGACTTGAATAATTTTTAAGTTGTACCTAGTGTTTAGTTTTATTGTTACAGAAGCCACTCTTTCGCTGACACTATAGAATTCTACAATGTTCTTTTCTAAGCGTTTGTGTATTAAGAATCCTACCCCTAATTCCTGTTTGCTACCCAGAGGTTTTCCTCTCCAATAGAGCACGTGTCCCTCATTTAATAACTTCTGCTCTTCACCTAGTCTTCTAACTTCGCAGAGTCCTACTACATCCCATTTAATGGAAGAGAGTTCCTCTAGTAAAGCTAGTAAGTCGGATTCAGTTCTCATGGTCCTTATATTGTATGTGCAAAGGTTCATCAACGTGGGGCGGCCTGTCTTTACCCGGATATTTTTAGCACCCCCTGCTCCGGAGCGATCCTGATCGCCGCCGTAACCAGGGGCTCCTTCGCCTCCGGGGAATGGGGGCCGTTCCTGAATATTTTGTCTCATGCTTGGGAGGTGGACAGCCGATTTACCTCCCACCTACTGGCTTAGGTGTATCTTGGTGGGAGGGGAGTAATTTAGCCGGAATGCCATTGATAAGTCCCCCCAGCAGGTTTGGTCCTACCTGGAGTGGACTTAGGAGCGGCAATGCACGGCCTGCTCACTACTCCCGTGAGCTGGGCTTAATTATCAGAAGTGCATATATGTTTTATTTTTATTTTATTTATTAACTTCATTTGTGCGTATGTGCAGACATATTCATTCCCGCACATGCTCTAAGTACTACGCATATGCTCATTCCCACGCATATGCATATGCAAGCATACACATTTATTCTTGTATCTATGCTTATGGATATGGATACTTATTCTTACGTTATAAATAACTACATATATGTCCATCATAGTCTGACCTAGTCATATGTTCACATCGCCTGTCCGTTTATGCGCTTGTTATATGTTATTGATAAGTGAGTGAGTATACATGAGTGTATATTCACCCGTGTATATGTAAACACCCCTTTTTGCATACCTCGCAAACCTACCTATCATTATACATACGCATGTATCTATCCCTGCATGTGCTCACGCATCCGTATATGAGCACATACATTTGCAGCATACACTAGTGCTCCCCCCCCCCTTTACATATGTGTATATATCTGTACTTGCTTTACATATAACTACCTCTACGTACATACATACGTACTTACATACATACATATACTTAATTATTTATCCACCTTCCTACATCCTGCACACACCTATATACGTATACCTTTACGTATACACATATAAATACCTACATATGTCTACCTATTCATTCACCCACGCATACACATAAGCACGCACATTATACATACCTATATACACATACACCTATATACATGCTTATATACACATGTAAATGTACACATTCATGCATGAATATATACACCATATGTACGATTTTGCATATTTACGCCTTTAAACCCCTGTATACCCTCATGTATAAGCACGGAACATACCCATATATAATGTACTCTATCACAAAGCTATATGGAACCTTATAGCCTTACGTAGACAACAGCAGCATACTTACCCATGTATCCGCACATGAATTTAAACTCGCCTACACTCATATGAACCTGTACACATATATACGCATGTACATGCGCACATATGCACCTGCGCACTTTCGTGCCTACGCGCTCATACTCGCGCACGAACGTATGAACAGTCTGCATAGGGGCACACACGCACTCCATTATAATGAGCCCATGCATTATAATGTCCTTAAATTGTAGTGTTGCAGCAGAGGAATTGAGGGAAGGATGCGGGTGGTGTGGGAGGATTTAGGATGGTATTGGAGGGGGTAAGGATGGGGTTTGGGATAAAGGGAGTTATAAGGGTGATTTTGTATCTGGCAATTTTTCGGAGCGGCGTCGCATTCCTTAGCTGTTGTTAAGCCTAACGGGGTGCGGCCTCGGCTGACCGCAGGTCATGGGGTCGGCGTCTGGCGCTCATCTGAGGTGCCAAGCTTGAATTACGCTTTATTATTACTTGATTTATTAGGCGTTTCTTCTGTCGAATGTCAGGTGATACTTTACGCTTTATGGGAACCAATTTTAACTTACCTGATTTTGTGATGTACTGTACTTACATACTGGCCGTTGACTGTTCCTTAGCAAATCTACTTGAGTGGAAACTGTAATGCCCGCGCTGTTGGCACTGTTACTCGGCGACCTGTGGCACAGGTGTTGCTTATCATTTCCTAATGCTTTCGTAATTTGGTATACTTTTCATGGGGGGAGATTATTATTATTATTTTCTTTTCACTGATTCTGAATATTGAGGCACTCTCGATGAACTAATGAACTTCTCTAACACTGTAATGAATCCCAGTATTCCTAGTTGGCACTTTCTGGCACTCCTGTTGGTTTAAAAAAGTCCGCGTACGTATGGTCCGATAATACATTTTATAAACTTGTGAGGTTATCAGATGAATTATTATTTCTATTTTGGTTGGATTATATGCTCTATACATTCACGATTTTTTCTCTCCTATGTAGCACTAGCACAGATCACTTTGGACACGTAATTTTAGCACTTAATAACGCTGATCAAAAGAACGACTCCACTCTTACTCATTGCCAGATACATTCCGTGTATGTATATATATATATATATATATATATATATATATATATATATATATATATATGTGTGTGTGTGTGTGTGTGTGTGTGTGTGTGTGTGTGTGTGTTTGTGTGTGTGTGTGTGTGTGTGTGTGTGTGTGTGTGTGTGTGTGTGTGTGTGTGTGTGTGTGTGTGTGTGTGTGTGTGTGTGTGTGTGTGTGTGTTTGTGTTTGTGTGTGTATTTATATATATGTGTGTGTGTGTGTGTGTGTGTGTGTGTGTGTGTGTGTATACATATATGTATGCATATATATATAAATATATATATATACATATATATATATATATATATATATATATATATATAGAGAGAGAGAGAGAGAGAGAGAGAGAGAGAGAGAGAGAGAGAGAGAAAGAAAGAAAGAAAGAAAGAAAGAAAGAAAGAAAGAAAGAAAGAGAAAGAGCAAGAGAGAGAGAGAGAGAGAGAGAGAGAGAGAGAGAGAGAGAGAGAGAGAGAGAGAGAGAGAGAGAGAGACAGACAGACAGACAGACAGAGAGAGACACAGAGAGACAGAAAATGAGAATGAGACAGAGGCAGACAGAGACAGACAGAGACATACATACACACATACATGTATACATGCATACATGCATGTATACAAACAAAGGAGAGCCTGTCTGAAGATGCCGTCATTTCCTAACCGCGAAAGTGTCATCCCCCATCCTGTGTGTGTGTGCGTGTGCATGTGGATTGTTACACATTTATTTTAGTAATTGTGACGGTTATAATGAACATAATTATGATAATACTATTTGTATTGGTGCCTCTAATATCATTGTTGTAGTTTTCTGTCGTTGTCACTGGGGTGTTTCAAGTTTGTGTTTTGTCATGTGAAATTAAAAAGCAAGACAAAACAAAACAATGATACCGCTTTTCCTTATTGTTGAAATTGATCACATATATGTGTCGGATTGGATAATTAAAGATTTGTTTTTTTTAATGTATTTGTTGGCGTTGTTGAACCTTTCGAACATAATCTAAAAGAATTTATAAAAAGCTTTCGAATAAAGCGTCTGTAATTTGGCAGTTGTAGAGCCAAAGGGGGCCGGGAAGGTTGTCACCTCCGCAAGTAGCTATGATGAGGTGCTCTGTTCATTTCCGCAAAGGGAGATTCAATTGCCTTTCGACTGAATATTTGTGCACGAAAGGTATTATTAGGGCGGCGAATACACAGGTTGTCAGGCATGAAAGGGCGCGAAGTGGACTTATAAGTGGTATATTTAGAGGAGTTTGGGAACAGTCTGCCTTCACGACCGGAAGTGGCTTTCCTGTACGATCGGACGGCGGGGCGCGAGACAGTGCCATCTTCCCCACGCCCCCGTTCCTCTACCCTCGCCCCCGGGGTAGTGAGGTCAGTGCCGTATCGAAGGCTTATACCCAGGAGCATAAGTGAGGTCACTTGAAAATAGAAACAAAGATTAGCAGATAAAAGCGGGGCGGGGAATAGGAATGATTGAGGAAGAAGAAAAAATGCGATCGCCGGCAACTCGCGTGAGAACCCGGCCGGGCCGTGAAGAAACGTGAAAAATGCGAGCGAAGTTGGTTGTCAGTCGAGCGTGTGCTTCGGTGCGACACGGACGGAATTCGTACGCTGCGACGCCGGGTTCCGTCACTCTTGTTTTTTGTTTTTTTTTTCAAGTGACGATTCAAATCGTAAGAGAGCAAATAATTAGTTTATTTTATGCAAAGGGGAAATAACACCGTTGCGTTTGTGAGTGAGAGAATTTGGTGTTCTGTGATTTTTTTGTTTGTATACTTCAATGGAAGAAGAAGGGCGGAGAAGGAGGCGTTAGAAGAAACACTTGGACTTCAAATATCTTTTTGACCTTCGCGTAACGGTGAGTCAGTGTGTGTGTGTGTGTGTGTGTGTGTGTGTGTGTGTGTGTGTGTGTGTGTGTGTGTGTGTGTGTGTGTGTGTGTGTGTGTGTGTGTGTGTGTGTGTGCGTATTTTGCATATGTAGTTACATAAAAACGAACAAACAAACAAAAAAAGTAATTACAGACACATAAGGCGGGAATTTGACAGGAGGAAATGAGATGGGAAATAGAAGTCAATGAAAGAGAAAAATATATATATTTCTGTGTAAAAGGAAAA
>NC_091551.1:27702520-27712520 GCF_042767895.1 Penaeus vannamei | reverse complement strand
AGTGAATACACATTTAGCACCTTTAATGGAAATGAAAATAAACACCATGTAAAAAATTAGTAATGGAACCCAAATTAAAGGAAGTATATTATAAAGACTGATATAAAAACTAGGAATTTATTGAAATTGCTGATGTATCTTGAACAAATCACAAGTAAGCCTATTTTGAATATAGAGTGCAAGCATGATGGCATACATCACATACTTAGTCAGTCTAGAACAATTACAGTATCACAGAACAAAAGACTTGTACAAAATATAGATAGCATAAGAATCTCATTCTTTCTGACTTAACATGGGGATGGATTCAACCAGTGGAAGAACTACAGGGGGAGTAAGAAGAGGGCCTGCCTCCTACCCCCCTGGTACATTTTTTAAAAACAATTTTTTAACTCTCAACGAGAGATAGCCACAAAGCTGGATGTTTAGCGCATTTATTTGTTTCAACCAATTTTGACATAAGATAACTTACTTTTTTAAGACTATCTCTTCTATTGATGTAGAAAATGAAATAGAAATGTATGCTGAATTTAGAATTATATGTTACATGGAATGGTAGTTCTTTTTGTCCATTAACCTTAGAACACGGCTATACCCTTGTAACCAGACCAAAAAGTGCAGAAATAGAATTATGAATGCCTGATTTTAGATATTTGGTAATGACTAGAAAGTCCTCAACATGGCTATATATCCCTGATTCTTTTCAGGTGTCCTCACTGGTAGCAGACAAGATGGGATTAGAGAAAGAAGCACATGACCTTGGGGAAAAAGTGGTGGGACTTGAAAGGAAGACTTTAACCCTCAAGGAGGAGAATAATAATCTACAGAATGACCTCAACAATCTTGTGCAGGTGTGTTTGGTTTTTCAGTTTTGTTTTTTTCTGCTGATTCTGAGTTTTGGTAATTTTTCATGTAGTTTATCTGTTTTATTGTAACTAGTATTTTCCATACCTACATAATTTCATACTATAATGTGTGCTTATATATCTAAGTAACATAACAGACACATTTTTGAAAGCAAATAATTTGATTTTGATTTGATTTTTGTAAAACATTCTTGGTTGTTTCTTATGTTTTGATATAGTATTGAATATGTATTTTATGGCTGGGAATAGAGTGTTTCATATATATCAGCTCAATGGGGGGGCAGGGAACTGCAAAAGAGAAAATGGAAAAGAGAAAACTGAAAATGAAGCAGAAGCCAGGAAAATGGACATTAAGTAATGTTTCACTTTCAGGTGATTACACGTGCAAGACTTACAGGTCAGTGGGAAGCAGACAACCTTACTTTCTCATGTGTCACGCCAGAGCAAGTGTTTGGCCCTGTCTTATCTTCATCCAGGTGAGCTGTTAACTGATATGTGACATTTTGCGTGAGTCAAGGTCTATATTCCAAAATCATCCACTCCAAAATATAACAATTTGCTATACATAACTGATCTGTCATCTTATAGTGTGTATGAGTGGTTATGATTTAACAGATTGCTTTTCACTGTTTTGTTCCTCAGGAGGTCATCCAAGTTACTTAAAAGAGAACCAGCATATTTTTAGATTTGTTTTTGCTTCTTATTCTTTTTATCATATTTTTAGGAGATTTTCTTTCCTTTTTCTTATTTTTTATTAAGTTGCTGAAAGATACCCAGTGTGTTTTTAACAGATTGGTCTTCTGTATTTTTATTGATCAGGAGGTCATCTCAGTCACTGAAGGAGAGCCAACATGACTACATACAACACATGCTGGAAGAGCACCTCAGGAAAGACAGCTCCTCCTTGAGAAGCTCACTTTCAAATCTTCAGGTGAGTGGATTCCCTTGGAAGGGTATTGCATCAGCCCCAAATAAGGGAAGTCTTAGGCATAAAACATCATTATTCTGTGTAATACATTTTAACCATACAAGGTTGCTGGAGAGTGATTGAATAGTAAATGGCCAGGCTGCCTATCTGGTAGTCGTAGATATTAGATTATTCATCTGTTACAATAATGTGTTATCTTCTCATTGTATTATATAAGCAGCTATGTTATTTTTGTTTTGGTAGGATGGAGACAGCAGCATGTATGGAGGCAGAGGGTCTGAGAAAGAATTAGTAATCATGAAACTGCGGTCTGACCTGCGGAGCCTGCAGTCGGCCCAAGATGAAACCAACCAACAGCTTCTTGAGAGAGATAAACAGATAGCAGACTTACAGGTTTGTTTACTGATGTGCTCCATAATTATCAACAAATTTAATTAGAAAACATTAGACTTTTTAGTCGTATAAAGTTGTTCTGGAAAGTGTTGTTAATTTTGCCATTTTGAAAAGGGCTTAAGATATATTGGGAGTCATTGTTTATAATAGGGGTGCCCAGCCTGGGGGGTCATGGGGTACTTTCTGGAGGGCCTTGGAGCAATATGAAAATTAAGATGTCGAATTGAAATGAATTCTATCTCACCTGCAGTATCAGCACATAATTATCTCTTACTTATCAATAAGTTGGAATCTTTTGATAAAGTATTCTTGTCCTGTAGCTACTGGCACCATTACACTATTCATAACTAGTAATAACTGAATCTGAAAAGATGACAGTCACTGAATGGGGCCATGGAATTTATTATATATTGGGTGGGAGTCACAGAATGAAAAGGTTGGGAACCTCTGGTATATAAGCTGTATTGGGATTAGGTGTGTTTCTTCACAGGTGCTTATACTTTCAAAAAGTAATTTCTATTTAATTTCTATTCTTCTACCTGCCCACACGTCGATCTTTGAATGACAGCATTATTACTTAATATGAATTATGTTGGAACAGATGCAACTGACAGAGCTCCACCATGAACTTGCATTGTCTCAAGCGGAAGTAAACAGCGTCAACCATACTTTGCAGGAGGTTCGTCACCGTAGCAGGCATGAAACTATTGAGGTGAGGGAATATCTTTTATGATACACATTTTGTAAATTTGATATCTTCAATATATATCCGGAACAAAGAAATAGAAAAAAAAATGAGACAACTGCTTTGAAGTATGCACAAAATTTTTGAACTTGACAAACACTTATTTTCTAGATTACTCGAAAGGAAGAAGTTGTACGTCAGTTACTATCAAAGCAGACCAAAAAGGATTCGGTTAGAGGTTCATATACGTCTCTTTGTGATCTCGATTCAGTTATTACAGGAGATAACAATGTAAGAATATTGTTTAGTCAATTTATGTTGTGAAATGTGAAATATGGACGATTTTTATAAATCTCTAGATTGTTTCTTCACAAAGTATAGTGATAATAGTTAAAATATTTTATAAAAGTTTTACCAAACCTGCTGTAAAGCTGATAATCCTGGGGCAATTCTGCAGGTGGAATCGCAGCTGAGTGAAAACATAGATATATTGGCTGGACGCCTGGCTGAGCTGGAGGAAGAGTGTACTCAGGTGCGTGAGGCGCATAATTCCCTGAAGGACACGCATGCCCTCTGTGCCCCAACCATTTCCATGCTACAAGATCAACTCGCCAGGTCACATCAGGTCAGTTGAGACGTTTTCCAGTGTGTTTTGAGACGCTTTTTTATTTTGAATAAATGTTGGTGATTTTAGTTTTTCTACAGCAGTTTGTATAAAGGTCACAAGGTATAACAACTTATATGGATTTCTATAGATGCATGTTATCATAACACAACATGTCTTGTAATTTATGTCATTTTTAATGTTAGAGTCTGAATTTGAGGTAATGTAATAGTCTGCTAGAGCACAAGCTTTTCAAGTCCAATTTTAATTAATACTGTAATAGATTTGGTGTAGGAAGTGTTTGTAATATTAGATGTGTTGGAAGTATAAAGTATTTCTGAGGTAGATTAATAAGTGGTGTGTTGATGTTTGTTATTAACTTATCCCTTTCTCATTCTGGTGGTATTTGAACACTTTATATTTGTGTATTTCCTTTAATGACAGTAATATTAACCCCTATGATCCAGATGACTATCACATGAAAAAAACTGACTTGAGGACTGGGTGACATGAACATACTGTCATAGGAGAATTTGGCTGTGGGCTGGGTTAATGTGAACTTGCTGTTGTGAACATTATGGCTTAATGCCAGAAGTGACTGACCACAAGTGCATAAAGCTCTTGGGGGGTGATTAGACTCATTTGGCATTTAGGAAGGGGCTTTTGCATTATTTCCATTGATAAAGGTGTGGAATGTCCTTTCTGTGAGCTATGACTGGAAGAATGTTGGCTCCAGGGAGGACGCTATTTCCATGCTCAGAATCCTATTCTTGGCTCTTGTGGCCAGTGGTACCGGTAGTATTTCAGAAAACTGAATATTACAAAAACAAAAAGTTATTCTTGTTATTATTCTTGCACTGAGTTATGGACTGCCTAGAGATGATATGGAGTCTGCATGGAAAACGGTCAATTACCATCTGGATAAAGCAAATCAACTGACAAATATGGACACTAGAAAATGGCAAAAAAGCTAAAGATGCTTATGCAGACATAGAGAATAAAATTACAAGAGGGAAGCATAGAGTCTTAAGTGTTCACGTGTGCCCAGCTTACAAGTCACACACCTGTTTGGCCAATCAAGTAAGCCTGATACCCATTTTTAGGCCATGCGATGAAAGTGAAGCACCTGGATCTTATGGGTTAAGATAGCTATATAAACAAGATAAATGTAAGACTACCATCCAAAACTATTTTTTTTCCCTTCAGAGTAATGTGCAGTATAAAGATAATCATGCCACCAAAATAACAAATAGTTTGTAAGCTGTATAACCATAAAAAACAGAACTCGAGTACCTTACTTCACCAAGTGTGGTATAAAAAGTCTAACCTTAGGAATGGTAATTGCTTTGAAACCCAGCAGACAGAAAGGGAAAGTTTAAAATGTGGATAAGGAATTGTTTGGTTTGCTTTTGAGTTTGACTAATATTAGCATCATGTAGCTTTTGTGGTTTGGACCCAGTCTTAACTGTATACAAACAATCCCTGGCTCTCCAGATTTTATCCACAGAGCATATGGTTGTGCTAGCCCTTTGTATAACATTCTGCATCCCTCTTTGATACTCTACTAATGTAGAACCAAGTGGAGCTGCGCACAGTACTAACAGCCGAAGTGGCTGAAAGACACGACCAACTGGTGGCCCTCAGAGACAAGCTGAAAGAGGAGGAGCAGAGGCACCATGAGACAAAGATGCAGCTCCAACTCAAGACTGAGGTGGTTAAAGATCTGCGGAAAGAAGTACGAGAGTGTAAGGAGAGGCCTTTAACTAATATTGGAAAGGTAAATAAATGGAGATTCCCAGGCTGTAGACTTGTGTCCTCTCTTAGAGTAACTGCATGCTTTAAACTAATTTTCTATATTTCAGCTCTTTCACAGTTTTATTTTATTAGTCGTAGATGAACTGTTAGTTAAATCCTTTGGGGAATTATATTAGCTTAACAATAGTAAGACATCTTGAGAGGGAAATGTCTTTCCAGAGTGATATAATTCAACTGGAAGCTGCTGTACAAACTTCAGCTAAGGAAATAAAAGCTGCTGAGACACAGACAGCAGAGGTAGGTTTTGTGGCAGTGTCATGTCTTTAATTGTGGAAGAGAACATTTTACAATGTTGATTTCACACATTTATTTCTGCTTGAACAACTTAATCTTCCACTAGACACAATAGATGTCATTAAGCCGCAGATTTACTTATTTTGGCAGTGACACTTTTATTGAATATGTAAACATACCACTATTTTATTTTTGTATGCACCATCTTCCTAAATGATACACTGACTTGTGACTACAGCAGCATTTGTGTCATCATTTTTTACCCTAGTGTTTTCATAATTTTGATGAATTACATGGATAAAGTTTACTGAAATTCTGAAAGTTACTATCTGCACAAGATCTCAGATATCTGACAGTGATAGCCAATACATTTTACCTAAACATGACTTACAACTTTAAGGATTTATGTATTGCATACTGTAGATATTATGTCAAAATACTTTTTGAATGTTCTTTTGTATTTCTCCATATAAGAATGTTTGATATATTGGGCTCCCAAGTCAGATAAGAAGGCTATATCAACTAAGTTGCCTCTTTTATTTTTCAGTAGTGCCACTTATTGCAAATGAAATTATAATTTTGCCTTGCAGTGATTTTAATGGTGCAAATGCATTTACTTTCAGGAGGCGAATCATATGGACAAGGGCACAAGAGAGGGACCTTCAGTGAATGGCTTTTGTTCACAGTCGTCCCAAGTTTCTAAACTGGAGAACGAGGTGTGTTGCTCATAGGTTAAGGATTATTTCCTCAGTTCTGGGTGGCTTTTGCCCTGATAAAATTGATTATGCTTGAAAGTAATTTCTTTTTATGCTATTTACTTTTTCTGCTGTGCTTCCCCCATCCCCCTCATATATTTTTGTACAATCCTATGCCTTCTTTACTATAGGTCAGGGTTGAAATAATAGACTCTGTTGGCGAGATGGCTAACAAAGCCTGAATAAGTAAAATATATCTCAAATAGGAGAATAGTTGGTACTTGGAAAACAGATAGTAGTCATAAATTTAAGGTTGGTTAAGGTCTGAGTTGCAGACTGAAGCATAGATGCACTGTGTGAAAGTACACACAAAAACAATAAAGGTAATTTATAGTTTGAGAGCACCGACATTCAGCCCTAAACATTTCCTGAGTGCATTTTTGTGTATCTTGCTTCCCCATATTGCTTGCTGCTAACTGCTACTTTGTCTCCTTCCTTGACCCATGTGCCCCTGTGTGTGCATACAGTTGGCAGAGAAAAGTGTCCTTCTACGTGAGCTTCAAAGTCACCTGGCAGCATCGCGTCAGGAGCTCCACCTCAAGGATGAGACGCTCTCTAAGGTAACATGACAAAAAACTTAAGGAAGAGAGGAATCTTGCCATTGCTTTTGCCAATGTTGTGTCCTGTGGATTACCATTTCTGAACAGAGAGAATGTGTAGAATGTTGTGCTGTGCAAGGGAGGTGTAGTAATAATTTTGGTTTTATTACAACAGCTAGAAAAGAAATTGGATTCTGTACGTCGAGAAGGCGGACATAATGGAGAGAGGATGCAGTATCTCACGGGTCAGCTCACGAGTCTCCAGTTGGAAGTTGGGAGAACTCACGGCCAGGCAGAACACCTTCGTAGACAGGTAGAATCTGGGGAAGAGACTGCATTTTTAATAGATAGATTTGATGATTAATGTCTTGTAATTACACTCAGATCTTAATATTAACTATGATTCTTTAAGAGTGTCATGTTCTCTACACAGGTGGAAAAGAAGACAGAACTAATTCAGAAGATGGAGGCAGAGAACACATCACTCTCGCAGCAGTTGAATGACAAATCACTAACATTAGAAAGATTCCAGTCAGAGGTTCTTAAAATGTCTACAGAGCTTGATAAAAAGAAGAAGGAGGTACATTTTTTTTCTTTTACAGGGAAAGGAGTCTCTTTTAAATGTTTTTATTGTGCTGAAGTACTCTTTTGTGTTATAAATTTTTAGTTATTATGTTTCCCCTGGTCAGGATGGTGGTCAAAAAGTTTTTTTTGTTTTGTAAGCAAGGTTGGAAACACATTTTAAAAAATCGGATTAGAATACACATTAATGTAATCTGCATGTACATTACAGGTTGGAGAGCAGCGTCTGACCATCAGCTCACTTCAGGAGGCACTTGTGACCAGCAAGAGGACATGTGATGACTTGCGTTCCCGTTTGGACAATGATGTGAGTGCTGCCATGTTGCACCATAGCCTCCCTCCACAGATATTTGCTAGTAGCAATAATCCCAACAGCATCCCCAGTGTGACTAATAAAAGCATCCTTGCTGACCGTGAAGATCCCCATTATCCGGTTGTATTGCCCAGTGCATGCGTGGATCAAAATGGCATAGGCCTACCTGTAAACTCTTCTCGCTCTTTCCCCATCACCGCCAGTAACTCCATGTCAAGCATTCCGCAGCCTGACTCTTGGCAGCTCCATGCCTCTCAGCCTCACTATAAGCAAGTAGCCGCAACAGACTCAAACATTGTGATGATGCCAGATGTCAGTCCCAGTGATTCATGTGCCAAGGATGTTATCAACCAAAATACCCCAAGTGCCATAACCCCGGATGTGTTGTCGTCCTGTGGTGGGACCCCCTTGTTAATCATGAACTCTCAGAGTGAAGGAAATAAAGTTTTAAATGGTGATTCACTAAGTGCTGTGAAGACCTTTGTTGGAGAGAACACTGAAAGTAGCATATCTAGTCAGAGTGGAAGGACATATGCAACACCTGTTGGCCAGACTCAGGGCCACAGTGGTCGAGTGTATGATGTATAGATAAGACTAGCCTGAGGTTGCAATCACCTGTTACATCTTGTGAAATTCATAAATACCTCAGGCTGTCTAACATGAAATCATATCGCTTTTGTACATTAAGAGTACTTAATGAAATAAGTTCATGAAATATACTTTTATTTCAAATCTCTAGAAGAAAGTTATTCAAAGCAATATTAGGATAAAAAAGAAAAAAGCAAAAGTTGGTAGACTATCTTTTTTTCTGGTTGTAATGATAATAGAGAAAGGATACACACTGATTGTAGGCAAACTTTTGAGAATAGCAGAGTGAAAGGTAGTTGTCCTTTATCCTGTGCCATCAGAAATCATATTTTATTTCAAATCTTTTTTTGTGTTGAAGCTTCTAGTCATAAGATGCTTGTAAATTTTGGAACTCTGCTGTAAATGTTTGTGCAGCAGTCGACAGGTTGTGAACCTACTTCTATTTCTCATGTTTGCAGTAGTGTTCTTATATTAAAATTACTGCTGTATCAATAGAACTGTCATATAATTATGTAATTATGGATTGTTTACTGAAAACAATCCTTGTTCTTTTTCCATTGATGCATGTGTGTCATAGTGTACTTACTGCTACTAACACAGACCAGACATAGCAGCTGTGTCTTAGTCACAATCTGCCATGTAAGGTAAATGAATAGAGTAATTAGGTAATAAAATTTTTATTATGCTAGAGAAAAAAAGGCCAAATGTAAAATCAGATTTATTGAACATTCCAAATGTTGTAATGGAATTCTATTTATATTTTGTTTCATCTCATATTATTTATAACTTATAACTTTTATTTATGATGTTTAATGATATGTTTGTAGGTGAGGAATCATTGTTATCTCTCATTTGATATTTAAAAGCAGATAAACATAAATACATATATATTTATATAGTTATGAAAGTAATATATTTTTTACAATGCAGTGGATTGTAAACCAATAAATGAATGAGAGTGAATTTAAAATTTTCCCTACCTTTTCATAATATATACTGATATGAGTGAAATGTAATCACCAAAAAAAAAAAGAATTATAATGATGAAAATGGTTCACTTTCAATTTGACATGAAAAGCATGAAGCATGTCTTTGAAATAAGAATTTGAATTGCTTGTCTGAATACTAATCTTGTGGATTGTCCTCTTGGAAGCGTGCTACTAACAATTTGTAATTTGGAACTTAGAACATGAAATGAGTACTACTTGTGTCGTGTCTTCTCTTGCTTTCAGTTTGTCCTTCTTTCATTTATTTATTTTATTTTATTTATTTTTTTGTATATGGTTTACTATATTTGTATATTTAATCTTCTGTTAAATCTAAATTTTCTTCTTAGCTTCAATTATCTTTCATTTTCTTTTCATGTTTTTAACTTCAGTTATTTTTCTCTTTTTGTATTTGAATCCTTTTATTTTCCTTTTTCTTTCTTTCTGTTATTAATTTTTTTCTTATTAATGTGTCTTTTCTTCTCTCACAAATTCCTTCTTATATGTCTGAGTTTTCTTCTTCTCTTCTCCAGCCTCATTTCTTGGAAAATTGATGCTGAACAAGTTAACCAATATACAACCATTTTGTTTTATTTACAATGCACCAATCCTTTATTTCACTATGTCTTGCCTTAATTGCTCAGGTTAAACTGCATATGCCTTATTTCGCTATTTTGTTTATGCCTTATTTAGTTTATACCTGTCCTTTAAT
>NC_091551.1:27695020-27697520 GCF_042767895.1 Penaeus vannamei | reverse complement strand
CCCTTCCCTCGACACAACAAAAGTAATAGCAATAAGTATTCCTTTAAAAAGTACGAAACAAATTCTCTCTCTGTCTCTCTCTCTCCTTCTTGATTTCCCACAGTTGACTATGCTGTTCTATTTGAACGCAGTAGTGTACATTAGTCCCCCTTTGCCAGTGCGAGCGCGTGAAGGGAGAGCGTGATCAGCTTCAGCGCCAGCTTCAGGAAGGCGATAGACGTCGCCAGGAACTCCTTAGTTCTCTACAGTTGCTTCAGGGTCAGGTAGGTCAGATATGGTCATAAGGACTTATAGGAAAAATCAGGTGAAAAAAAAAAACAGTGAAAGAACTGCTAGCATTCATCTGCATTGGTTATTAAAAAAACACTGAAGATGGCTATTCCGGGTTAGTTGACATCACACGAGGTAAAACACAAACACAGGAACTCAGATAAAGCCAAGAGGTCCTCTATCTCCTCGTGACCTTTGACCTGGCAGGTGCAGACGTTGGAGGAGGAGGTCACGGTCGCGACGGAGAGCCGGACGGAGGCCGAGCGGCGAGCGTCGGAAACCCAGCGGGACAACCTCGCTCTTCACGATCGGCTGGCGGCGCAGGAGGTAAGGGAGAGATGGAGAGACGGAGGGGGATAGGGAAGGAGAGGGAAAAAGAGGGAGGAGGCAAAGGAGAGAGGGAGAGGTGAGAAGGGGAGGGGGAGAAGGGGAGGGGGTGAAGGAGAGAGGGAGAGGGGAGAGGATAGGGGCAGAGAGAGGGTGAGAGAGGGAGAGGGGAGAGGATAGGGGCAGAGAGAGGGAGAGAGAGGGAGGGGGATAGGGGCAGAGAGAGGGAGAGAGAGGGAGGGGGATAGGGGCAGAGAGAGGGAGAGAGAGGGAGGGGGATAGGGGCAGAGAGAGGGAGAGAGAGGGAGGGGGATAGGGGCAGAGAGAGTGAGAGAGAGGGAGGGGGATAGGGGCAGAGAGAGGGAGAGAAAGGGAGGGGGATAGGGGCAGAGAGAGGGAAGGGGAAGGGAAGGGATGAGAGAAAGAGGGAGAGGGTGAGGAAGGGGTAAGGGGTAGGGAGATGGAGAAGGAGATAGAGACAGAGACAAAGTCAGACAGATACCAAGATAGATAAACAGGCGGGTAGACAGAGATAATTAGACAGAGTCATAAAAAACACACAGACAAACAGACAGGCAGGCTGACTGACAGACATTCCATCCGAACATCGTCCCTAGGCCTCTTCCTCTCCCTCAGACAAGCGGCAGCGTTGAGAGACTAGGCCGCCAGCTGGAGGACACGGTGGCGGCCCTCACCAGCGCCCGTCAGGAGGCAGCTGCGAGGGCGGAGCAGGTCAGAAGGAGTCGCCAGGAGGTGGAGCAGCTGAACGAGACCCTCACCTACGAGAAACAGCTGAACGCGTCTTTACATGACCAGGTTTGAGGGCGTGTTGTATTGTTTAGGATTAAACTTTTTTTTATTTCATATATTTCATTCATTTCTTTATTTAATATTATTACTAACGATTATTATCATTAGTATTATTACCATATATATTTATTTGTTTACTTTTGTGGCCGGGAAGGTTAATAGACGGAAATAAAAAGAGTGATATAAGATCTTGAATTCCCTCACAACTTGAACATTTCGTGAAGGTTCCTATTTTTTAATCAAATAAAAGAGCAGATTTTTGCTTCTTGAAGTACCCACTTCAATATACACACATTTTTTTCTTAAATACCCACCCTCGCAGCTGTCCTCGCTGTCATTCTCCTACAGTGGCTATTCTTATTACAGGTGGAAGGGCTGGTGAAGGAGGCAGGGGCCCTTGACGTGAAGGTGGCCGATCACCAGCAGGAAATCAGGAGGCTGAACCGGGAGCTGCACCAGAAGGAGAGGCAGGTCAGTTCACTGGAAGTTTAGCTCATTTTAAGGCACGTGTCTGTTGGGTGAGAGTGTTTCCCCCGTTAGTTTAGCTGTTAAAGTCACGCGAGTGTGTTGGGTGAGGGTGGCTTTGATGTCCCCGATCACCGAGGTTCCGACGATGCTTATTCACTTTCGTGTCCTTTCAGATGGCGTCGTTGCAGACCCAGCTGGACGGCGCGAGGAGCCAGCTGGCGTCGATGGAGGAGCTGCTCGAGAAGAAGTCCGGGGAAAATCAGCTTCTGCAGGAGACTCGCGCACAGCTGACCGCGGTAATTGGGATGCGTCCTTGTGTATATCTGTCTCTGTCTGTCTTCGTCTCTCAGTTTCTCTCTGCCTCTGTCTGTCTCAGTCTCTATTTCTGTCTCTCTCCCTCCCTCCCCCATCCCCTTCTCTTTCTTTCTCTCTTTATATACATGTAGGTAGATATATATAGACAGACAGATAGATAGATGTAAATATATAGTCTATACATAATTCGGGAGCTGATACCCGCAGCGAGAATAGCCTCCTTTTCCGGGACTTTGCTAGGTCCCAGAAATTGATGATTTCTGGCTCCTGGTTCCAGCGCTGACCCACATCGTTGGACATGGTACAGCGA
>NC_091551.1:27670349-27687849 GCF_042767895.1 Penaeus vannamei | reverse complement strand
ATTAAGAGTTGATCCTGGACGCTGCCATTGCGCATCCGCAGCAGAGAACTGGATTAAACGGTAAACGAGATTAACTTTTACGGCGCGTACAGAAGACGCCCATAATTATGCGCGATAAAGAACTCGTCTGCATCACTTTCTTGCTCTTATTACATTTTCAAATCAACTAATTATTTTGTTTTCTCTCTCTTTCGACGAACGGTGTCCACTTCTACTGCAAGTAAGGAACTCCTGTGCAGTATCACTACTGTCAAGTCAGGTAAAAACTTGTCAGACTGTTTCGAATATCGGCCTCGAACCCTTTATAGGATTTAGGTTAGGAATACTTCGAAGCTTCGTAGTTATACAAGCGGTTTTGCTAATGGTTGCAACCAAGGTACTTTACCTTATGTAGCCCCACTCCATCTTGATTGGCAACTTATGCGTTAAGCCCCACCTCTTTGCCTTGTAAATATTAAATATTTGTTTAATTTATCTCACTCTTGTTTTATTTGATTATTGTTTTTTTTTCTAATATACCATTTCAAAATGAAATGCGCTGAAGATGATAAAATGTCACACAGCAATAGCTATATACATATTTATTTGTATAATATACAAATAAATGTAATATACTTAATATCATTATAATTGCCAGAAGCCAAAATTCTCTTGTTTTATTTGTAATAATGAAGAGTTCCAACTCATTAACAACCATCAAAATATTCTTGGGAAAAAGTCTTTTTCTTTTTTGGGTTCAACAGAATAAATACAAGTGGAAATACCTAGTTATATGTACCTTTGTTGTAAAGAATGCGTAGGCTGATAACAATGATTGTAGTATTAATAATACTAATAGTTGTAATAAATTTAGTCGTAATAACTGATAATGTGAGGAATAACTATAATACCAATTATAATGATGGTAATTGCAATAATAATAATTCCTATTACCATTGCTAATACTGATAATCGTGATGTCAACATTAACAATGATAATGATAAAGATGGCAATATTGTCAATAATAATATTAATGATGACGATGATAATAATAATGATAGTAATGATGATAATTAGGATTATGATAATATGATAGTAATGGTGAGAAAATAAGAAAAGGATAGTGATGGTGATGATGATGATAATACTGATATTAATATTATTTTCCTGAGAATCTTATTCCCAGAGAAGAAACAGGCTCAGACGATGGTGACTTATTTAATGACAATTGTCGTGTGTACAATATAGGTAGCTATGACAGATCTGAAAAAAAGTGAATTTACATTTATCAATTCCTGTGCATAAGGAAACTATTAAAACGCACCATGGCTTGTTAGGCCACTCGCTATCCCCCTGATTGAATGTTAAAAAAAAAAAAAAAAAAAAAAAATGCTTACTTATCATAACAATGACTAATCTTCATAGCCTTTCCTACCTCCAGAAGGGGTAAGATTGATAGGATTCATCGAGATATTTTGATGTGGGATCTGTAAAGCACATAGTCTTAATGATCAATAAATCCTACAATTCTACAATCCTACAGCCCTATAAGTCCTTCAGTCTAAAGAGTCCTACAGCCCCATAAGGCCTTCGGTCTAAAGAGTCCTACAGCCCCATAAGTCCTTCAGTCTAAAAAGTCCTACAGCCCCATAAGTCCTTCAGTCTAAAGAGTCCTACAGCCCCATAAGTCCTTCAGTCTAAAGAGTCCTACAGTCCCACAATTCCTTCAGTCTAAAAAGTCCTACAGTCCCATAAGTCCTTCAGTCTAAAGAGTCCTACAGTCCCATAATTCCTTCAGTCTAAAAAGTCCTACAATCCCACAAGTCCTTCAATCTAAAAAGTCCTACAGTCCCATAAGTCCTTCAGTCTAAAGAGTCCTAAAGTCCCATAAGTCCTTCAGTCTAAAAAGTCCTACAGTCCCATAAGTCCTTCAGTCTAAAGAGTCCTACAGTCCTATAAGTCCTTCAGTCTAAAAAGTCCTACAGTCCCACAAGTCCTTCAGTCTAAAGAGTCCTACAGTCCCATAAGTCCTTCGATCTAAAGAGTCCTACAGCCCCATAAGTCCTTCAGTCTAAAGAGTCCTAAAGTCCCATAAGTCCTTCAGTCTAAAGAGTCCTACAGTCCCATAACTCCTTCAGTCTAAAAAGTCCTACGGCCCCATAAGTCCTTCAGTCTAAAGAGTCCTACAGTCCCATAAGTCCTTCAGTCTAAAAAGTCCTACAGTCCCATAAGTCCTTCAGTCTAAAAAGTCCTACAGTCCCATAAGTCCTTCAGTCTAAAGAGTCCTACAGTCCCATAAGTCCTTTAGTCTAAAAAGTCCTACAGTCCCATAAGTCCTTCAGTCTAAAGAGTCCTACAGTCCTATAAGTCCTTCAATCTAAAAAGTCCTACAGTCCCACAAGTCCTTCAGTCTAAAAAATCCTACAGTCCCATAAGTCCTTCAGTCTAAAGAGTCCTACAGTTCCATAAGTCCTTCAGTCTAAAAAGTCCTACAGTCCCATAAGTCCTTCAGTCTAAAGAGTCCTACAGTCCAATAAGTCCTTCAGTCTAAAAAGTCCTACAGTCCCATAACTCCTTCAGTCTAAAAAGTTCTACAGTCCCATAAGTCCTTCAGTCAAAAGAGTCCTACAGTCCCATAAGTTCTTCAGTCTAAAAAGTTCTACAGTCCCCTAAGTCTTTCAATCTAAAAAGTCCTACAGTCCCACAAGTCCTTCAGTCTAAAAAGTCCTACAGTCCCATAAGTCCTTCAGTCTAAAGAGTCCTACAGTCCCATAAGTCCTTCAGTCTAAAAAGTCCTACAGTCCCATAAGTCCTTCAGTCTAAAGAGTCCTACAGTCCTATAAGTCCTTCAATCTAAAAAGTCCTACAGTCCCACAAGTCCTTCAGTCTAAAAAATCCTACAGTCCCATAAGTCCTTCAGTCTAAAGAGTCCTACAGTCCCATAAGTCCTTCAGTCTAAAAAGTCCTCCAGTCCCATAAGTCCTTCAGTCTAAAAAGTCCTACAGTCCCATAAGTCCTTCAGTCAAAAGAGTCCTACAGTCCCATAAGTTCTTCAGTCTAAAAAGTTCTACAGTCCCATAAGTTCTTCAGTCTAAAAGGTTCTACAGTCCCCTAAGTCTTTCAATCTAAAGAGTCCTACAGCCCCATAAATCCTTCAGTCTAAAGAGTCCTACAGCCCCATAAGTCCTTCAGTCTAAAGAGTCCTACAGCCCCATAAGCCCTTCAGTCTAAAAAGTCCTATGGCCCCATAAGTCCTTCAGCCTAAAGAGTCCTACAGCCCCATAAGTCCTTCAGTCTAAAACGTCCTACAGCCCCATAAGTCCTTCAGTCTAAAAAGTCCTACAGTCCCATAAGTCCTTCAGTCTAAAAAGTCCTACAGTCCCATAAGTCCTTCACTCTAAAGAGTCCTACAGTCCCACAAGTCCTTCAGTCTAAAAAATCCTACAGTCCCATAAGTCCTTCAGTCTAAAGAGTCCTACAGTCCCATAAGTCCTTCAGTCTAAAAAGTCCTCCAGTCCCATAAGTCCTTCAGTCTAAAAAGTCCTACAGTCCCATAAGTCCTTCAGTCAAAAGAGTCCTACAGTCCCATAAGTTCTTCAGTCTAAAAAGTTCTACAGTCCCATAAGTTCTTCAGTCTAAAAGGTTCTACAGTCCCCTAAGTCTTTCAATCTAAAGAGTCCTACAGCCCCATAAATCCTTCAGTCTAAAGAGTCCTACAGCCCCATAAGTCCTTCAGTCTAAAGAGTCCTACAGCCCCATAAGCCCTTCAGTCTAAAAAGTCCTATGGCCCCATAAGTCCTTCAGCCTAAAGAGTCCTACAGCCCCATAAGTCCTTCAGTCTAAAACGTCCTACAGCCCCATAAGTCCTTCAGTCTAAAGAGTCCTACAGTCCCATAATTCCTTCAGTCTAAAAAGTCCTACAATCCCACAAGTCCTTCAATCTAAAAAGTCCTACAGTCCCATAAGTCCTTCAGTCTAAAGAGTCCTAAAGTCCCATAAGTCCTTCAGTCTAAAAAGTCCTACAGTCCCATAAGTCCTTCAGTCTAAAGAGTCCTACAGTCCTATAAGTCCTTCAGTCTAAAAAGTCCTACAGTCCCACAAGTCCTTCAGTCTAAAGAGTCCTACAGTCCCATAAGTCCTTCGATCTAAAGAGTCCTACAGCCCCATAAGTCCTTCAGTCTAAAGAGTCCTAAAGTCCCATAAGTCCTTCAGTCTAAAGAGTCCTACAGTCCCATAACTCCTTCAGTCTAAAAAGTCCTACGGCCCCATAAGTCCTTCAGTCTAAAGAGTCCTACAGTCCCATAAGTCCTTCAGTCTAAAAAGTCCTACAGTCCCATAAGTCCTTCAGTCTAAAAAGTCCTACAGTCCCATAAGTCCTTCAGTCTAAAGAGTCCTACAGTCCCATAAGTCCTTTAGTCTAAAAAGTCCTACAGTCCCATAAGTCCTTCAGTCTAAAGAGTCCTACAGTCCTATAAGTCCTTCAATCTAAAAAGTCCTACAGTCCCACAAGTCCTTCAGTCTAAAAAATCCTACAGTCCCATAAGTCCTTCAGTCTAAAGAGTCCTACAGTTCCATAAGTCCTTCAGTCTAAAAAGTCCTACAGTCCCATAAGTCCTTCAGTCTAAAGAGTCCTACAGTCCAATAAGTCCTTCAGTCTAAAAAGTCCTACAGTCCCATAACTCCTTCAGTCTAAAAAGTTCTACAGTCCCATAAGTCCTTCAGTCAAAAGAGTCCTACAGTCCCATAAGTTCTTCAGTCTAAAAAGTTCTACAGTCCCCTAAGTCTTTCAATCTAAAAAGTCCTACAGTCCCACAAGTCCTTCAGTCTAAAAAGTCCTACAGTCCCATAAGTCCTTCAGTCTAAAGAGACCTACAGTCCCATAAGTCCTTCAGTCTAAAAAGTCCTACAGTCCCATAAGTCCTTCAGTCTAAAGAGTCCTACAGTCCTATAAGTCCTTCAATCTAAAAAGTCCTACAGTCCCACAAGTCCTTCAGTCTAAAAAATCCTACAGTCCCATAAGTCCTTCAGTCTAAAGAGTCCTACAGTCCCATAAGTCCTTCAGTCTAAAAAGTCCTCCAGTCCCATAAGTCCTTCAGTCTAAAAAGTCCTACAGTCCCATAAGTCCTTCAGTCAAAAGAGTCCTACAGTCCCATAAGTTCTTCAGTCTAAAAAGTTCTACAGTCCCATAAGTTCTTCAGTCTAAAAGGTTCTACAGTCCCCTAAGTCTTTCAATCTAAAGAGTCCTACAGCCCCATAAATCCTTCAGTCTAAAGAGTCCTACAGCCCCATAAGTCCTTCAGTCTAAAGAGTCCTACAGCCCCATAAGCCCTTCAGTCTAAAAAGTCCTATGGCCCCATAAGTCCTTCAGCCTAAAGAGTCCTACAGCCCCATAAGTCCTTCAGTCTAAAACGTCCTACAGCCCCATAAGTCCTTCAGTCTAAAAAGTCCTACAGTCCCATAAGTCCTTCAGTCTAAAGAGTCCTACAGTCCCATAAGGCCTTCACTCTAAAGAGTCCTACAGTCCCACAAGTCCTTCAGTCTAAAAAATCCTACAGTCCCATAAGTCCTTCAGTCTAAAGAGTCCTACAGTCCCATAAGTCCTTCAGTCTAAAAAGTCCTCCAGTCCCATAAGTCCTTCAGTCTAAAAAGTCCTACAGTCCCATAAGTCCTTCAGTCAAAAGAGTCCTACAGTCCCATAAGTTCTTCAGTCTAAAAAGTTCTACAGTCCCATAAGTTCTTCAGTCTAAAAGGTTCTACAGTCCCCTAAGTCTTTCAATCTAAAGAGTCCTACAGCCCCATAAATCCTTCAGTCTAAAGAGTCCTACAGCCCCATAAGTCCTTCAGTCTAAAGAGTCCTACAGCCCCATAAGCCCTTCAGTCTAAAAAGTCCTATGGCCCCATAAGTCCTTCAGCCTAAAGAGTCCTACAGCCCCATAAGTCCTTCAGTCTAAAACGTCCTACAGCCCCATAAGTCCTTCAGTCTAAAAAGTCCTACAGTCCCATAAGTCCTTCAGTCTAAAAAGTCCTACAGTCCCATAAGTCCTTCACTCTAAAGAGTCCTACAGCCTCATAAGTCCTTCAGTCTAAAACGTTCTACAGCCCCATAAGTCCTTCAGTCTAAAGAGTCCTACAGCCCCACAAGTCCTTCGGTCTAAAAAGTCCTACAGTCCCATAAGTCCTTCAGTCTAAAGAGTCCTACAGCCCCATAAGTCCTTCAGTCTAAAAAGTCCTACAGCCCCATAAGTCCTTCAGTCTAAAAAGACCTACAGTCCCATAAGTCCTTCAGTCTAAAGAGTCCTACAGCCCCATAAGTCCTTCAGTCTAAAGAGTCCTACAGTCCCACAATTCCTTCAGTCTAAAAAGTCCTACAGTCCCATAAGTCCTTCAGTCTAAAGAGTCCTACAGTCCCATAATTCCTTCAGTCTAAAAAGTCCTACAATCCCACAAGTCCTTCAATCTAAAAAGTCCTACAGTCCCATAAGTCCTTCAGTCTAAAGAGTCCTAAAGTCCCATAAGTCCTTCAGTCTAAAAAGTCCTACAGTCCCATAAGTCCTTCAGTCTAAAGAGTCCTACAGTCCTATAAGTCCTTCAGTCTAAAAAGTCCTACAGTCCCACAAGTCCTTCAGTCTAAAGAGTCCTACAGTCCCATAAGTCCTTCGATCTAAAGAGTCCTACAGCCCCATAAGTCCTTCAGTCTAAAGAGTCCTAAAGTCCCATAAGTCCTTCAGTCTAAAGAGTCCTACAGTCCCATAACTCCTTCAGTCTAAAAAGTCCTACGGCCCCATAAGTCCTTCAGTCTAAAGAGTCCTACAGTCCCATAAGTCCTTCAGTCTAAAAAGTCCTACAGTCCCATAAGTCCTTCAGTCTAAAAAGTCCTACAGTCCCATAAGTCCTTCAGTCTAAAGAGTCCTACAGTCCCATAAGTCCTTTAGTCTAAAAAGTCCTACAGTCCCATAAGTCCTTCAGTCTAAAGAGTCCTACAGTCCTATAAGTCCTTCAATCTAAAAAGTCCTACAGTCCCACAAGTCCTTCAGTCTAAAAAATCCTACAGTCCCATAAGTCCTTCAGTCTAAAGAGTCCTACAGTTCCATAAGTCCTTCAGTCTAAAAAGTCCTACAGTCCCATAAGTCCTTCAGTCTAAAGAGTCCTACAGTCCAATAAGTCCTTCAGTCTAAAAAGTCCTACAGTCCCATAACTCCTTCAGTCTAAAAAGTTCTACAGTCCCATAAGTCCTTCAGTCAAAAGAGTCCTACAGTCCCATAAGTTCTTCAGTCTAAAAAGTTCTACAGTCCCCTAAGTCTTTCAATCTAAAAAGTCCTACAGTCCCACAAGTCCTTCAGTCTAAAAAGTCCTACAGTCCCATAAGTCCTTCAGTCTAAAGAGTCCTACAGTCCCATAAGTCCTTCAGTCTAAAAAGTCCTACAGTCCCATAAGTCCTTCAGTCTAAAGAGTCCTACAGTCCTATAAGTCCTTCAATCTAAAAAGTCCTACAGTCCCACAAGTCCTTCAGTCTAAAAAATCCTACAGTCCCATAAGTCCTTCAGTCTAAAGAGTCCTACAGTCCCATAAGTCCTTCAGTCTAAAAAGTCCTCCAGTCCCATAAGTCCTTCAGTCTAAAAAGTCCTACAGTCCCATAAGTCCTTCAGTCAAAAGAGTCCTACAGTCCCATAAGTTCTTCAGTCTAAAAAGTTCTACAGTCCCATAAGTTCTTCAGTCTAAAAGGTTCTACAGTCCCCTAAGTCTTTCAATCTAAAGAGTCCTACAGCCCCATAAATCCTTCAGTCTAAAGAGTCCTACAGCCCCATAAGTCCTTCAGTCTAAAGAGTCCTACAGCCCCATAAGCCCTTCAGTCTAAAAAGTCCTATGGCCCCATAAGTCCTTCAGCCTAAAGAGTCCTACAGCCCCATAAGTCCTTCAGTCTAAAACGTCCTACAGCCCCATAAGTCCTTCAGTCTAAAAAGTCCTACAGTCCCATAAGTCCTTCAGTCTAAAAAGTCCTACAGTCCCATAAGTCCTTCACTCTAAAGAGTCCTACAGCCTCATAAGTCCTTCAGTCTAAAACGTTCTACAGCCCCATAAGTCCTTCAGTCTAAAGAGTCCTACAGCCCCACAAGTCCTTCAGTCTAAAAAGTCCTACAGTCCCATAAGTCCTTCAGTCTAAAGAGTCCTACAGCCCCATAAGTCCTTCAGTCTAAAAAGTCCTACAGCCCCATAAGTCCTTCAGTCTAAAAAGACCTACAGTCCCATAAGTCCTTCAGTCTAAAGAGTCCTACAGTCCCATAAGTCCTTCAGTTTAAAAAGTCCTACAGTCCCATAAGTCCTTCGGTCTAAAGAGTCCTCCAGTCCCATAAGTCCGTCAGTCTAAAGAGTCCTACAGCCCCATAAGTTCTTCAGTCTAAAGAGTCCTACAGCCCCATAAGTCCTTCAGTCTAAAAAGTCCTACATTCCCATAAGTCCTTCAGTCTATAAAGTCCTACAGTCCCATAAGTCCTTCAGTCTAAAAAGTCCTACAGCCCCATAAGTCCTTCAGTCTAAAGAGTCCTACAGTCCCATAAGTCCTTCAGTCTAAAGAGTCCTACAGCCCCATAAGTCCTTCAGTCTAAAGAGTCCTACAGTCCCATAAGTCATTCAGTCAAAAGAGTCCTACAGTCCCATAAGTTCTTCAGTCTAAAAAGTTCTACAGTCCCCTAAGTCTTTCAATCTAAAAAGTCCTACAGTCCCACAAGTCCTTCAGTCTAAAAAGTCCTACAGTCCCATAAGTCCTTCAGTCTAAAGAGTCCTACAGTCCCATAAGTCCTTCAGTCTAAAAAGTCCTACAGTCCCATAAGTCCTTCAGTCTAAAGAGTCCTACAGTCCTATAAGTCCTTCAATCTAAAAAGTCCTACAGTCCCACAAGTCCTTCAGTCTAAAAAATCCTACAGTCCCATAAGTCCTTCAGTCTAAAGGGTCCTACAGTCCCATAAGTCCTTCAGTCTAAAAAGTCCTCCAGTCCCATAAGTCCTTCAGTCTAAAAAGTCCTACAGTCCCATAAGTCTTTCAGTCAAAAGAGTCCTACAGTCCCATAAGTTCTTCAGTCTAAAAGGTTCTACAGTCCCATAAGTTCTTCAGTCTAAAAAGTTCTACAGTCCCCTAAGTCTTTCAATCTAAAGAGTCCTACAGTCCCACAAGTCCTTCAGTCTAAAAAGTCCTACAGTCCCATAAGTCCTTCAGTCTAAAGAGTCCTACAGTCCCATAAGTCCTTCAGTCTAAAAAGTCCTACAGTCCCATAAGTCCTTCAGTCTAAAGAGTCCTACAGTCCTATAAGTCCTTCAATCTAAAAAGTCCTACAGTCCCACAAGTCCTTCAGTCTAAAAAATCCTACAGTCCCATAAGTCCTTCAGTCTAAAGAGTCCTACAGTCCCATAAGTCCTTCAGTCTAAAAAGTCCTACAGTCCCATAAGTCCTTCAGTCTAAAAAGTCCTACAGTCCCATAAGTCCTTCAGTCAAAAGAGTCCTACAGTCCCATAAGTTCTTCAGTCTAAAAAGTTCTACAGTCCCATAAGTTCTTCAGTCTAAAAAGTTCTACAGTCCCCTAAGTCTTTCAATCTAAAGAGTCCTACAGCCCCATAAATCCTTCAGTCTAAAGAGTCCTACAGCCCCATAAGTCCTTCAGTCTAAAGAGTCCTACAGCCCCATAAGCCCTTCAGTCTAAAAAGTCCTACAGCCCCATAAGTCCTTCAGCCTAAAGAGTCCTACAGCCCCATAAGTCCTTCAGTCTAAAGAGTCCTACAACCCCATAAGTCCTTCAGTCTAAAAAGTCCTACAGTCCCACAAGTCCTTCAGTCTAAAAGTCCTACAGTCCCATAAGTCCTTCACTCTAAAGAGTCCTACAGCCCCATAAGTCCTTCAGTCTAAAACGTTCTACAGCCCCATAAGTCCTTCAGTCTAAAGAGTCCTCCAGTCCCATAAGTCCTTCAGTCTAAAGAGTCCTCCAGTCCCATAAGTCCTTCAGTCTAAAGAGTCCTACAGCCCCATAAGTCCTTCAGTCTAAAAAGTCCTACAGCCCCATAAGTCCTTCAGTCTAAAAAGACCTACAGTCCCATAAGTCCTTCAGTCTAAAGAGTCCTACAGTCCCATAAGTCCTTCAGTTTAAAAAGTCCTACAGTCCCATAAGTCCTTCGGTCTAAAGAGTCCTCCAGTCCCATAAGTCCTTCAGTTAAAAGAGTCCTACAGCCCCATAAGTTCTTCAGTCTAAAGAGTCCTACAGCCCCATAAGTCCTTCAGTCTAAAAGGTCCTACATTCCCATAAGTCCTTCAGTCTATAAAGTCCTACAGTCCCATAAGTCCTTCAGTCTAAAAAGTCCTACAGCCTCATAAGTCCTTCAGTCTAAAGAGTCCTACAGTCCCATAAGTCCTTCAGTCTAAAGAGTCCTACAGTCCCATAAGTCCTTCAGTCTAAAGAGTCCTACACCCCCATAAGTCCTTCAGTCTAAAGAGTCCTTCAGTCTAAAGAGTCCCACAGTCCCATAAGTCTTTCAGTCTAAAGAGTCCTTCAGCCCCATAAGTCCTTCAGTCTAAAGAGTCCTACAGTCCCATAAGTCCTTCGGTCTAAAACGTCCTACAGTCCCATAATTCCTTCAGTCTAAAGAGTCCTACAGTCCCATAAGTCCTTCAGTCTAAAGAGTCATACAGTCCCATAAGTCCTTCAGTCTAAAGAGTCATACAGTCCCATAAGTCCTTCAGTCTAAAGAGTCATACAGTCCCATAAGTCCTTCAGTCTAAAGAGTCCTACAGTCCTATAAGTCCTTCAGTCTAAAAAGTCCTTCAGCCCCATAAGTCATTCAATCTAAAGAGTCCTATAGTCCCATAAGTCCTTTGGTCTAAAAAGTCCTACAGTCCTATAAGTCCTTCAGTCTAAAGAGTCCTAGAGTCCCATAAGTCCTTCAGTCTAAAGAGTCCTACAACCCCATAAGTCTTTCAGTCTAAAGAGTCCTACAGTCCCATAAGTCCTTTGGTCTAAAAAGTCCTACAGTCCTATAAGTCCTTCAGTCCAAAGAGTCCTACAGTCCCATAAGTCTTTCAGTCTAAAGAGTCCTACAGCCCCATAAATCCTTCAGTCTAAAGAGTCCTACAGTCCCATAAGTCCTTCAGTCTAAAGAGTCATACAGCCCCATAAGTCCTTCAGTCCAAAGAGTCATACAGTCCCATAAGTCCTTCAGTCTAAAGAGTCCAACAGCCCCATAAGTCCTTCAGTCTAAAAAGTCTTACAGTCCCATAAGTCCTTCAGTCCAAAGAGTCATACAGTCCCATAAGTCCTTCAGTCTAAAGAGTTCTACAGTCCCATAAGTCCTTCAGTCTAAAAAGTCCTACAGTCCCACAAGTCCTTCGGTCTAAAAAGTCCTACAGTCCCATGTCTTTCAATCTAAAAAGTCCTACAGTCCCATAAGTCCTTCAGTCTAAAAAGTCCTACAGTCCCATAAGTCTTTCAATCTAAAAAGTCCTACAGTCCCATAAGTCTTTCAGTCTAAAGAGTCCTACAGTCCCATAACTCCTTCAATCTAAAAAGTCCTACAGTCCCATAAGTCCTTCAGTCTAAAAAGTCCTACAGTCCCATAAGTCTTTCAGTCTAAAGTGTCCTACAGTCCCATAAGTCCTTCAGTCTAAAGAGTCCTCCAGCCCCATAAGTCCTTCAGTGCAAAGAGTCCTACAGTCCCATAAGTCCTACAGTCCCATAAGTCCTTCTGTCTAAAGAGTCCTACAGTCCCATAAGTCCTTCAGTCTAAAAAGTCCTACAGTCCCATAAGTCTTTCAGTCTAAAAAGTCCTACAGCCCCATAAGTCCTTCAGTCTAAAGAGTCCTCCAATCCCATAAGTCCTTCAGTCTAAAGAGTCCTACAGCCCATAAGTCCTTCAGTCTAAAGAGTCCTACAGCCCCATAAGTGTTTCAGTATAAAGAGTCCTTCAGCCCCATAAGTCCTTCAGTCTAAAGAGTCATACAGCCCCATAAGTCCTACAGTCTAAAAAGTCCTACAGTCCCATAAGTCTTTCAGTCTAAAGAGTCCTACAGTCCCATAACTCCTTCAATCTAAAAAGTCCTACAGTCCCATAAGTCCTTCAATCTAAAAAGTCCTACAGTCCCATAAGTCTTTCAGTCTAAAGTGTCCTACAGTCCCATAAGTCCTTCAGTCTAAAGAGTCCTACAGCCCCATAAGTCCTTCAGTCTAAAGAGTCCTACAGTCCCATAAGTCCTTCAGTCTAAAGAGTCCTACAGTCCCATAAGTCCTTCAGTCTAAAAAGTCCTACAGTCCCATAAGTCTTTCAGTCTAAAAAGTCCTACAGCCCCAGAAGTCCTTCAGTCTAAAGAGTCCTCCAATCCCATAAGTCCTTCAGTCTAAAGAGTCCTACAGCCCCATAAGTCCTTCAGTCTAAAGAGTCATACAGCCCCATAAGTCCTTCAGTCTAAAACGTCCTCCAGTCCCATAAGTCCTTCAGTCTAAAGAGTCTTACAGTCCCATAAGTCCTTCAGTCTAAAGAGTCCTACAGTCCCATAAGTCCTTCAGTCTAAAAAGTCCTCCAGTCCCATGTCCTTCAGTGTAAAAAGTCCCAAAGTTCCATAAGTCCTTCAGTCTAAAGCGTCCTACAGCCCCATAAGTCCTTCAGTCTAAAGAGTCCTCCAGTCCCATAAGTCCTTCGGTCTAAAACGTCCTACAGTCCCATAAGTCCTTCAGTCTAAAGAGTCCTACAGTCCCATAAGTCCTTCAGTCTAAAAGGTCCTACAGTCCCATAAGTCCTTCAGTCTAAAGAGTCCTACAGTCCCCTGTCCTTCAGTCTAAAGAGTCCTACAGTCCCATGTCCATCAGTCCAAAAAGTCCTACAGTCCCATGTCCTTCAGTCTAAAAAGTCCTACAGTCCCATGTCCTTCTGTCTAAAAAGTCCTACAGTCCCATGTCCTTCAGTCCAAAAAGTCCTACAGTCTAAAAAGTCCTACAGTCCCATGTCCTTCAGTCTAAAAAGTCCTACAGTCCCATGTCCTTCAGTCTAAAAAGTCCTACAGTCCCATGTCCTTCAGTCTAAAAAGTCCTACAGTCCCACAAGTCCTTCAGTCTAAAGAGTCCTACAGTCCCATAAGTCTTTCAGTCTAAAGAGTCCTTCAGTCTAAAAAGTCCTCCAGTTCCACGCCCTTCAATCTAAAAAGTCCTACAGTCCCATGTCCTTCAGTCCAAAAAGTCCTACAGCTCCATAAGTCCTTCAATCTAAAAAGTCTTACAGTCCCATGTCCTTCAGTCCAAAAAGTCCTCCAGTTCCACGTCCTTCAATCTAAAAAGTCCTACAGTCCCATGTCCTTCAGTCCAAAAAGTCCTACAGCCCCATAAGTCCTTCAGTCTAAAGAGTCCTACAGCCCCATAAGTCCTTCAGTCTAAAGAGTCCTACAGCCCCATAAGTCCTTCAGTCTAAAAAGTCCTACAGCCCCATAAGTCCTTCAGTCTAAAAAGTCCTACAGTCCAATAAGTCCTTTAGTCTAAAAAGTCCTAGAGTCCCATGTCCTTCACTGTAAAAAGTCCTACAGTCCCATAAGTCCTTCAGTCTAAAAAGTCCTACAGTCCCATGTCCTTCAGTGTAAAAAGTCCCACAGTTCCATAAGTTCTTCAGTCTAAAACGTCCTACAGCCCCATAAGTTATATAGTTATATGACCGTATTTATTATATGTCCCATAAATTTACTTTTTACTTTAACAAGTTGTATACAGTCCCATAAGTCGGTTATAAAAGTCCTGCTGGACCTATAAGTCCTACAGGTCTGTATTACAGTCCTGCAAGTCCATCAGTCTTTATTTTTTAATAGGTCAAGTAAAAAATGAAAAATAAAATGTATTTTTCTTATACTAAACTGCCTCAGATCTGAAGCAAAATATAAACATTGTTGTTGTTATATGTCCTAGACACATCGGACAGGGATTTTCACGCCGAAGCAAAACTGTGTAAACAACTCGACATTTTCCTTCACAAAAAAAGAAGGAAAATAAAAGATTTTCCTTTAAGCATTAACCTGTCATGTCTAATTTACTGAAGACCGCAGGATTGTTATTTCCTCGGAGGCAGTTGCAGGTGCCAGGTGTTTTATATTTGTATTTTAGTTGATTATAATTTTCATCGTTATTATTAGTATTATCATCCTTATTATCATCGTCATCGTTATCCTCATTATATTGTCATCGTTATCATCATCATTGCCATCATTACCATTATTGTCATCATCATTATTGTTATCATCACTATCATCATCACCACCACCATCATTGTCATCATCGTTATCATCATCATCACCATCACCATCTTTATCATAATCGTTATTATTATCATCATTATTAATTCGAGTTTAACTGATAGCATGTGCTAGGGGATCAGTCTGTGTTATGATTCAACCTTGTGGAAGAAATTCGTTAGAAAGTGGAGCAAATAGCAAAGAGAATCGTGAGAAAACGGAGGAGAAAGAAAAGAAAGAGGAGGGAAAAGCGATAACTAAAATGTAAAATAAATAAATAAATGAATAAATAATACAAAGAAAGGAACAAAAAGAAGAATGAAAGTAAAAAGCTAAGGAAAGAAGAAAGCGAAAGCAAGGCATGAATGGAAAAGAGAAGGAGAATAAAGGAAAAGAAAATGAAAACAGGAGAAAATAAAAGAAAATGAAAAAAAGGAAACCCAAAAAAATCAATTTAGAAAAAAAGAGGAAACCGAAGACAAGAAGATTGACGAGTTAAAATAAGGAAGAAAAAGAGAAGAAAAGAGAAAGAAAAGAAATGAGATAAAAAGAAAGTTAAGGTTTTCTCGCTTTCCTTCTCTTTCGATTCTCAACGTCGGGCGAATGTCGTCTTTATCTTGTATACACGTAAAGGTCAAAATAATTCCCCGTTTCCGTGGTTTTAGAATGTAAAAGGAAACAAAATATTCCTGGCATTGTAATGGTATCGAAATGTGTTCCGAAAGCCTTTAGTCCCATAAAGCCCTATACAGTCCCATAAGTCAGTTATAAAAGTCCTATTGGACCTATAAGTCCTACAGGTCTGTATTAATAAATAGAAAAATAAAACAAAGGTAGATAAATAAAACAAAGAAAGATAAATAATAACTTTAATCTTAATAACTTTACGTGTATGTTCGGGAGACCACGCTCGAAGACCACGTAGCCAGGTATAAGTAGCGCAGAGACGAGCGGCTGACCCACCTGGAGGTCACGTGACTAAGCACATCCCACAGACCCGATTTCTCCCGAGAGGTCAAGGCCGTTGGAGTCCGACCTCCGCCTCATACAGACGCCTTCCTTCCACCATGAACCGGAGACCGAACTCAACCTCCCCCTCGACAGGTCAGTCAAGGTCAGGTCCAGCTCGTTGTCTTCTCCTGACCTCAGCCTCGACCTCTGGGAGGGCCTCCAGCACTGGCGCTTCGTTCAGCTCCTCGGTAAAGCGGGGTTGAGGGCGATGAGGCTCCTTCGAGGTCCATCAGAAGGAGGACGTTCCTGCCGACACGTAAGAGGAGCCTGTAGGTATTCAAAATTAATAAGATACAGTAACTGCGATGAATATATGATTCTGAATAGATAAATGGATAAATGTACATATAAATAAATAGATAAATTAATATAGATTGGGACAGGTAAATAAAAATGAACACAGACACACCCACACACACACAAACACACATATATAATATATATATATATATATATATATATATATATATATATATATATATATATACATATATATATATATATACATATATATATATATATATATATATATATATATATATATATATATATATATGTATACATTTATATGTATGTATATATATGTACACAGACAGACGCGGACACACACACACACACACACACACACACACACACACACACACACACACACACACACACACACACACACACACACACACACACTCACACACACACACACACACACACACACACACACACACACACATATATATATATATATATATATATATATATATATATATATACACACATGTACATATACATATAAATAAATAAATAAATAAATAAACAAATAAATATATATATATATATATATATATATATATATATATATATATATATATATATACATATATGTATATATATATATATATATATATATATATATATATATATATATATATATATATATATATATATATATATATATACCGATGAACTCGTATTGCTCTCCGTTATCGGCCCAAGCGAATTACTTCCGGGTCCTCCGGTAGAACAACAAACACCCACATAGACAATCCAACGGCGTGTGCGTGTAGGCCTTTTCTTCTTTCTTGTTTCCTTGGGTCGCGAAAAAGCCTTAGAAATCTTGGCTTAGGTAGGAATAGGAGGTCATACATCTGGATATCAATCAGTTTTATGTGAAAGAGAAGAAAAACAAACTGTAGTTCTTATAATTTGAGAGCTGTCTTCTATGGGGAACCAGGCATGGGAGTTTACAGATTTTTGTTTAAGCCTTTTTTGCCCTTCAACGTTTTCCTGGATTTTCACACAAAAATCTCTGCCGACATATATATATATATATATATATATATATATATATATATATATATATATATATACATACACATACATACATACATACATACACACACACACACACACACACACACACACACACACACACACACACACACACACATATATATATATATATATATATATATATATATATATATATATATATATATATATATATATATATATATATATATATACATGCACATACATACATACATATATATATATATATATATATATAAATATATATATATATATATATATATATATATATATATATATTTATATATGTATATATATATGCATATATATACATAAACATATACATACAGACAAACACGCGCGCGTACATACGTACACACACGCTCGCACAAATATGTAAATATATGTATATACATGTATATATACGTACATACAAACAGACACACACATATGTATGTGTGTAAGCATATACTCACATATACATATATACTCACGCTGTTTAGCATGCTGATTGCTCGCCGACGCTAACCCGCCGCGCCTCCCGCCAAATGACAGAGGCTGGAGATTGGCTCGAAGGCGCCGCCGGACAACACGCGATCGGCAGGGCAGTTCCAGGCCCACTGCGCGGCTAATGAACACGGGCGGGAGGCGGAGCGGGATTTAGAGGAGGAAGAACCCGTCGACCTGAACTATCTTGGCCAGTGGTTCTGCGAGTTCACTATGTTATTGTGGTTGTTTTCATTGTCCTTTTATCATTTTTTATTCTCTTTCCCCCCCCACCCTCTGCCCCAAGCAGTTGGTCCTTTTCTCCTGTTTACACCTGCAGGATTTGGTGAAGAAAGACACTGACGATGCGAGTTTCTCATTTTTACTGCTCACACATGCACAGCGTATATAATAAGATGACAATAATACTGACATATTCAAAATAAAATTATGAAATGGGACTGATAGTACTGATAA
>NC_091551.1:27662849-27665349 GCF_042767895.1 Penaeus vannamei | reverse complement strand
TATTATTTTCATTATTATTATTATGATGATGACTTTTGTTATTATCATTAACTTTATTATTATTATCATCTTTATTACTATTGTTATCATTATTACAATTATCATAATTTTCATCGTTTTTTTATTGTTATCATTATCATTATCATTATCATCAAAATCATCATCATTATTATTATTATTATTATTATTATTATTATCATCATTGCTAATATTGTTACTTCTACTATTACTATTGAGATTCTGATAATTATTATTATTATTCTCCTCCTCCTTCTCCTCATTATTATTACTACTGCTGTTTTTATCATTATCATTATCATAATTATTACTATTGTTATTGATATCATCTTTTATGATAATGATTATGATTATAATGATTATTAATGTTATTACAGTTATCATCATCATTATTATTATCATTATCAATATTATTATCATTATCAATATTATTATCACTATTATTATTATTACAATTATTATGATCATTTTTTGCATTATCATTATTATTATTATCATCGTTGTTGTTGTTGTTATTATCATTATTATTATTGTTACTATTACCATTAACATCGTAGTAATGATATTACTGATAATGATAGTGGTGATAGTAATGAAAACAATAACAAAAAAAGATAATAATAATGATATTAATAATGATAATGATTATGTTAATTAATAATGATGAAAATAATAATGGTAATAATAATGTAATAGTAATAATAATGATGACAATAATAATTATGAAATAGTATTGATGATGATACTAATAATGATAACAATAATAATAGTAACGATATCATTTATAATTAAAATGGTATCGACAACAACGGTAAAGATAATGATAAAAATCAACATCATAACGATAATGATAATAATAGTAATAACAATTATGATTATGATAATGATATGGATCATAATATGAATGATAATAATAATGATAATAATAATAATAATCAATATAGTAATGATAACTGTTATCATTGTTTCAATTATAATATTCATCATCTTTATCATTACTGTTATTAACATTATCATTATTTTGAGATAGCGATGGTGAAAAACCAGTGATAATGATTACGATAAGAATGATAATAGTAAAGAGACCCGAGATAACGGTGATAGCGTAACATACAACGGAACTAATGCTGGCACTCCCACTAGTGAAAATTTTAATGATTGTAATAATTTAAATCAGTTATATCATTAACATAGTTGCAGCTCTAACTCTATTAGTACGATTTTTCTTCTCAGTGTCATTATCACTAATATGATGATCATCGAAATTCTCATCAATTTTACTCTCTCTCTCTCTCTCTCTCTCTCTCTCTCTCTCTCTCTCTCTCTCTCTCTCTCTCTCTCTCTCTCTCTCTCTATATATATATATATATATATATATATGTATATATATATACATATATATATATATATATATATATATATATATATATATATATATATATATATATATATATATACAGTATATTTAGTGTTTCAGTGCTTCAGTGCGTGTTGTCACTTTTTAAAAACATACTTATATCCTTTTCGTAAGTTTGATCTGATGTGCCATACTACTCTTTAACAAGCTATATACGTCCATTATTGAGTGATCTATATGATAACTGCATAAGCTACCGTCAACATCAATATAATCTTTTTTTCGCGATCTAGCGGACTAGTTGCTATAATGAGTACTATTGTGGTTGGATAATTACCTAATTAATGGTGATATTGTGTTTTGTTGTCAGCTGATACGATATCTGATATAATCTATGATATACGCGAGTTGGACTGATGAACTTATGGCTGTAGAATGATAGGTATTGCAGGTCTTGGCACACTAACATTCTTATCTTTGTTTTGATTCTCATTAGTGTATTAAATTTGAATGAGACCATTGATATATCAAAGCGTTTATCTTGATTCTTGACGTTAATGATAATTAGCTTTGTTTTATGAATATGGATAATTGTATATAAATACCACCTGTTAATTTTTGCCACAATAATACGTTTGTTTCATTTTTTTTTCTTTCTCCATTCTATATTCATGCTTGGTAATTATTTACGTTATAGTTACTTTCTTTATTATTTTTTCTCTCTCCATCTATCTTCCTTCATTCCTTACGCTATGTTCTCTCTCTTCTTTTCTCTCCCTACCATCCTGCATCTCTTCCTTCATTTGCCACTCCTTCCTAATGCTGCATTCTCTCTCTCCCTCTCTTTCTCTTTCCTTTCTCTCTCTCTCTCCACTTAACCTTCCTCCCTTCTCTCCGTTCTCATGTATGTGAAACGCATTCACTACTCATTTGGCTATTTGAAATCAAGTCCATCTCATTTATTTTCCAGATTGCTGAGAGGTCAATCCATTAGTAGCTAAAAGGACATGAATCACGCTATCTTTAGAATCAGTCTCCAGTTGCGATTAACGGGGACGTAGTCGGGTCGCCACGCATTCGGACGCGGCCTTCCTTTTCACCGCATCCATTGGCAGAAAAAAGAAG
>NC_091551.1:27632849-27637849 GCF_042767895.1 Penaeus vannamei | reverse complement strand
TCTCTTCCATCATTGTGTATATAGTTTTTATATGTTTTTCTGCTTCTTATCCTCCTCCTTCTTCGTCTTTTTTTTTCTTCTTCTTCTTCTTCGTCTTCATCTTCGTCTTCGTCTTCGTCTTCGTCTTCGTCTTCGACTTCGTCTTCGTCTTCGTCTTCTTCTCTTCCTCCTCCTCCTCCTTCTTCTTCCTCTTCTAACGAAGCCCAATCTACTGTTCTCTGTCTATCTACAGGTACATGTTTATACGTGTAAATAAGAAAAAAACAAACTTATTTAAACATTCGGAAAAGCTCCTGACCAATTCTTTACCAGAGATAAAAAATGATAAAACATGATGGTGATGAGTTCTCTAACCTGGCAAATATGCGTTGGGAAAAAATAGAGAAATAAATCACCGAGGGCCTCATATTCGCAAGCATGGCTTATTTAAACATTCGGAAAAGCTCCTGACCAATTCTTTACCAGAGATAAAAAATGATAAAACATGATGGTGATGAGTTCTCTAACCTGGCAAATATGCGTTGGGAAAAAATAGAGAAATAAATCACCGAGGGCCTCATATTCGCAAGCATGGCTGGTGGGACAGACATGCAGAGGTGAAAGTGACGTGATAAGCAGGAAGAATGTAGCTCAGGTTGGATTTACGTGGGCATGGAATGGGGATAATCAGGATGATGTTAGTTTTATTGTTTTGGTTAGGACTGTCGTCAATATGATTGTCTTTGTTCTTGATATTCCTCTATTATCATCATGATCTAATTCTTCTTTTACTTCTTCTTCTTGTTATTATTGTTGTTGCTGTTGTTGTTGTTGTTGTTGTTGTTGTTGTTGTTGTTGTTGTTGTTGTTGTTGTTGTTGTTGTTGTTGTTATTATTATTATTATTATCATTATTATTATTATCATCATTATTATCATTATCATCATCATCATGATCATGATCATCATTACTATTACCATTATGATAGTAGCGGTACAATAACAATAATGATGAGTGTAATGATAATGGAAATTATGATGGCAATAGTAATAGTAGTAATAATAATATTAATGACAATAACAATGTTACTGATAATAGTAATAAGTATAATGATGATAATAATGATGATAATGATGATGATAATGATAATAATAACAACAGTGATAATGAAAATGAAAATTGGCAAATGTTAATTATGGAAATAATAATGAGAGTAATAATGATAATAGTAATAATAGAATTTTCTTAAAGAATTATAATAATATTAATGATAATGATAAAATCACAATAGTAATAATGATAAAGATGGTAATGAAAATGATAATAAAGATAATAAGAACGATAATGATAATAATAACAATAACAATGATAACGATAATATCAATAAAATTGATAATGATAATAATGATGATGATTACCATTATCATTATTATTACTTTCATTTCCTTTGTTATGATGATTATTATCATTATCATATGTTGGTAATGATAGCGATGAAAGTAATATTAAAAGTCATGGTAATAATAATAATAATGATAGTAGTAATAATGATAATAAAAATATTAATAATGATAATGATAATAGTAATCATAACAACAATAATTATAACCATGATAATAATTATACTACTACTACTGCTAATGATAATAATAATGATTATGATAATAACAATAATCATGATAATAGTGATGATAATTATCATTATAATGATAATAATAATGTTAATGATAATGATAATTATAATTATTATAATAATAATGTTAATGATAATGATAATTATTATAATTATAATAATGTTAATGATAATGATGATGATAAAGATTGATAACAATAAAGATGATAATGATCGTAGCAATAATGATAATAAGAATAATAATAAAGTATGATCAATGATATGCATAATGATAAAAATAATGATATCAATGATAATCATATATAATGATATTGGTAACAATAATAATAAAGATAATGGTAATGATAATAATAATGATAATAGTAATGCTAATGCTAATGATAATAATAATAGTACCAGTAAAGCATTGATGATAATAATAATGATGATAACGATGATAATAATAATAATAATGATGATATTGAAAACAATGATAATAATGATACTAATAATTGTACTTGCAATACTAATGATAACGATAATGCCACTAATATTATTACTGAGATCACTATTAGTATTAATCATTATTATGATTATGATTATCATTATGATTATTATCATTACTATTACCATTATCATCATCATTACGGCATTTACCATAATTACTACCACTACTACTGCTACTATCATTGTTATTATAATTGATATTGCTTCTGCTTTTGTCTTATTGATATTAAATGAATTATTACTATTCTCATTATTACCAGTATTAGCAGCAGCTGTAGCTGTTTTATTGATATCATTATTACTATTATATCATCGTTGCTGCAGTTATCAGCTTCAATAGCGTTATTACTTCAGTTAATCTTATTGTTCACTACCATTACCATAATGTTAATCCATTATCATAATTATCATCAACTACATCATCATCATCATCATTATCGTCGTTATCATCGTCCTCCTCCTCCTCATCATCACATAATCACCATGATCCTCCTTCTCCTCCTCCTCGTCATTACGTAATCATCACCATTATCACATCACCGTTATCATCGTCATCACATCATCTTCATCCTCAATCATCATCATCACCACCATTAGCATTATCATCATCACCATTATCATCATCATCGTCGTCATTGTCATCGTCATCGTCATCGTCATCATCATCATCACTACCAGCATCACGTTTAGCACTCCCGCCACAGTTTTGATGATAATGCCAAAATTACCCAGATCATAGTGATATATTTCAAGGCCAATGTGTGACAAGGACAGCCAGGTCACACACACACACACACATACACCTGTTCATATATCACCTGTTGTATAAAACACATTCTTGTCTCTCAGAGTGGATGTCCGTTTTTTCTCTCTCTCTCAGTGTATGTGTAAAGTGGCTTCGGAAATCTATTTGTGTGCAGATTTGTAATGTGTAAGGGTGGGGTGTATATGTTGATTATTCTATAAGGTTGGGGGGTGTATGGTGATGGTTAATGGTTTGTGTTTGTGTGTGTTTTTTGTTCACTTTTTCGTATGTGCGTTTTTTTTCCTGAGCGTGTGTGGTTGTGGACAGGGATATATGCATGATGGCAAGCAATAATATTATAACCGTACTTGTGTTTTCGCGAATATGTGTTCGCATAAACGTGTAGTATTTTTTCGTATTTTTGTTAAGTCATTTTATTTGCGTGAATATGGGTTTCTGTGTATATGTGGGATTGCTTGTAAGTGTACAGACTCATATGCGGATTATATTCCTGTTTATGTAAATATATGTTCAGATGTTTGCCTGTACAACGATTTGTGAACGCGACGTCTGTGTACGTTTGTGTATGTGTTTGAGAATGTGCGTCTATGTGCGGGGATGCATGTGCACAGAAGCATGCGTGGTTTTCGTGCATCCTTGAATGTGCTGACGTGCAGGGAAGTCAGCTGAGGAGAGGAAGTAAGGGAGAGAACGGGGGAGGCGAGAGAGGAGGAAAATAGGTAAGGAAAGTAGGGGTCGAAAGGGGAGAGGGATGGGGAAGATGGAGAAAAGAGGGGGGAAAGGAGTAGGAAGAAAGACAGGAGGAAGGGGAAGGAAGGAGGAGGAGGGGAAGGGAGAGGAGAGAGAAAAAAGGAGAGGAGGCGAGGGGAGTAAGAACTGAGAAAGTGCTTAAGGAAAAGAAAAGAAAAAAAAATCCCGGAACTGGGAAGTGGCTGATCGGGTTTCATTTGTTTTTCCCATTTTCTCTCTCATCTTGCTCCCTCGTTCTCATTCGCGTTTTCTTTCTCGTTCTCTTCCTCATTTTCCCTTCGTTTCTCCCTCATTTTCCTCTTTATTTCCCCTGTTGAGATAACTCCCCAAGCAGAACCAACAAGAAATTGTTTTTTTTTTCTTCTCTCAGCTCATCATAACAAAGTTAATGACTAATCCTAATGATGCAAACACTGCACCATTGCTACAGGGAATAGTGATAATAATTGTATTAATAATGATAATGATAACGATGATGATTATCATACCGATTATAATAATGATGATGATAACCGCCATCATAATAATAATGACGATATCAATGATAATGAAAATAATAGTAATAACAATAACAACAATAATTATAATAATAACTCGAAGCCCTCAGAGATCGCATACCTCCGCCAAGGCAATAGGATAGTAATAATAATTCAAGCGCCAAAAAGCTGTCCCTATCGCAATGCTAGTAATAGTAATAGTTACCCATATGGCCAAGATAACAGGGGTAACGGATGCAATCATTTAAAAAATCCTCTGGTAAAAATCCGGCTAAAAATAATGATGATAATGATAATAATTATGATAGACATAATAATGATAATAACATCGATGAAAATAATGATGATGATGATGATGATAATGATGACAATAATGATAAAGGTAGTACTAGTAGTAGTAGTAATAATAATGATAATGATAACAACAATAACAACAACAATAATAATAATCACAATGATATTGATAGTGATGATTTAAAAAAAAAATTAATGATAAGGATGATAATGATAATGATAATAGTAATGATAAGGATAATGATGATAATAGCAATAATAACAATGATAATGATAATAATAATAAAAATAATATCAATGATGATAATAATGATAATAATAACAATAATAATGATAATGATGATAACAATAATAATGGTAATAATAATGAAAAGGATAATAATGATAATAATGATGATAATGATAACAACAATAATAATGATAATAATGATAATAGTGTTAATACTAATAGTAATAATGATAACAATAATGATAATAATGATAATAATGATGATAATAATAATAATGATAATAATAATAATAATAATAATAATAATAATAATAATAATAATAATAATAACAATAACAATGATAATGCTAATAATGATTACAATAAA
>NC_091551.1:27605349-27610349 GCF_042767895.1 Penaeus vannamei | reverse complement strand
AGTTGCTTGTAAATATGTTCGTGTTAAATCCGATTTGTCCTTTGTTGAAAGTCGGTAAGGCAATTGGTCTCTAGATATTCGCTAACCTTATTCTTGATGAGTTTGCTGCCTGTGAAGAAAACAAAATCGGTATAACCTTAGACTTGAAATAACCATTTCGTCATTATTTTGATAAGAGATAACTAAGTATATGTGCCAAAGTGACACATGTTTAGTTATCTTAAAGAAACACATTTTAGAAGTCATTATGTGGCAAGTATTGTTATTGCGATACGTCAAATGGATCCCAAAAATGTAAATGGTAAATAAAAAATATAACGAGCTGACATAGTGAACATAAATGAAAAATAGACCTGGACAATAATAAAATAATAATAATAATAATAAATAAATAAATAAATAAAAAGTTTTATAATACGCAGAAGGAAATTTTATTCATATTTTCAGTATCATGAATTTAGAAAATATGTCCTGATCTATAAATCAGTGAAAACAATTGTAATCTTCATCATGTTAAAAATGCCGAATATGATGATAATAATCTCTTAAAAACTAAGAATGATAATGATCATGAGGATGATAATAATGGTATATATAACAATAATAATGGAAATGATAATAAAAGTAATAATAATGATGATAATAACAAAAATGATAATAATAAGGATAATACTATTGATGGTGATAATAATAGCAACGTCTACAGTATCACTGCTATTGCAAATATCTTAATTATGATAATGATAATACTGCTAATAATAAAGACGGTAGTAATAATGAAAGTAATGATGATAATAATGATTATTACTGTTATCATCATTAACATTGTCATTATATTATTTTATAATTATTACAATTATTTTTTTTGTTATTACCATAATCATTATAATTTTTATTGTTATGGTTGCTATCTTTACAATTATCTTAATGGATCAGTATTATCATATGTAACAAAACTGATATTAGTCAAGCTGATTTAAAGAATGGTGATCATAAAATATGGAAAATGATGGTATTGATAATGATAATGATGACTGTGATAATTATAATACCAATATTACTGACAAAGTTAATAATAATATTTAAATGGTGATAATGACAACAATATGCCATTGTTAGTATTAATATTTATACTGATGAAAACTATTATATTCGTCATTATTACGATGATGATGAAATGGAAATGAAAATGAAGATAATGATAATACCCTTAATAATAGGGATATCAATGATGGAAGTCAAAATAGCAACAATGATATGAGAATGAGATTGTACTAATATCTTAATACTAATACTAATATGATACTAATACTAATATGTACTAATGTGCCGACAATATTCAGTACTAATATATACTAATAATATACTAATATATACTAATAATATTAAGTACTAATATGAAGACAATATTAATATTAATATTACTAATATCATAATACTAATACTAATATAATACTTATACTAATATGACGACAGTATTAAGACGACGATGAAAGGAAAGAAAAAGAAAAGAAAGGCTTATATGAGCAAAAGCAGGAAAAAAGAGAATCGGTAAGCGTGAAAATATAGACACCATAACAAGACGATAATTTATAACTTCCCGAATCATTGCGGCAACGAAAGATGGAGCTGAGCGCGGGCTAATGATACCGTCTTTTGCTTTATGGAGATTCGAAACCTAAAGGACGCAAGTGCGAGCGAGGATCGAACACTCAAATTACAGGGATTTGAGGAATTTATAGCAGCGTAGTGTCAGTTGCCCGATTCTCATAAAATTGAACTTCGTTAGGCTAGAGTTGAATATCTTCTAAGGATATATTTTCCTTGTACGTCCCAGTGAAACTCTCATTGTATTAAGGATACTTTGTGAAGTAATTATCGTTACGTATCGAACAGCTCACTTACCCGAATGTGGCAACTGCTGCTCAGTTTGATAGAGGCGCTGCTTTCTGTAGTACGGTAAAATAAAACGTAAAGTATGAACCAACATAAATAAGGAAAGAGAGTAATACAAGTGTTGATGCAATGGAATTCGGGCGTCGCGTTGCTGGACGCCAAAAGTCATGTTTTTTTTTTTTTATTCTTATTTCCAAAGTAAAAAAAAAAAAAAAAAAAAAAAACTTTGAACATGTTTTCCCCCACCTAACATATGTGAATGCAGACACACACACATACTTATAGATGTACATATATATATATATATATATATATATATATATATATATATATATATATATATATATGTATATATATAGATAGATAGATAGATAGATATTCATATATTCATATATGTATGTGTGTATATATGTATATATATAAATACATATATATTTATATATATGTATATGTACATGTATATGTATCAAATATGTATATACATATATGTATATGTATGTCAGTATATGATCACATGGAAAAACACAGTAGCGAGTACAGAAAAAATTAAAATGAAAACATCCACAAAAAAAATGAAAAAATATTTTTTTTCAATTCTTATTGTGGCTGTTTTTATTTTCATATATGTATATATACACATATGTGTGTACATATACATATGTATACATAAACATATATATGTAAATATATGTATATATATGTACACACACACACACACACATAATGTATTCAAAATATTCATTTATCTATTTCAAATCATTAGCAGTTTCTTATTAGTATTTTCCATTTAATTTAGAAAGGGAAGTGTTCAGATAGCGGAAAAGGCGGTTACTTACAACGTGAACAAAAAGCCAAGTCCATCACTTTTTTTTCTTATTTCTTTTTATTTCCAAAACGCTGCTCATTGTTCCAAGAAGACATCTGTCCAAATGATTTCTCAAATCTTCATTTGATACGCACGCTTGGTTTTACGGAAACGATTTTTCTTTAACATTTCTCTACTTCACTCTTTTCCTTACCTTTCATCCGCTAAAAAATCTAAAACCAGCGAAATTTAGAACGTGGTAAATTTTTCACTTAAACTCGTCATTTAGCGTGTTATCTCAAGCGACAATTTTTTTCAAGGGTCACAATTATTTTCTCATCACACATCTCTCCCGTTTCCGCCTGAAGTGTGATATCATGTACCAAAAAGAAGAAAGAAAAGAAAAGACAGAAAGAAATATATATATATGAAAAACGTAATGTTTCTCTTCGTTTCTTTGTGTTTTCTGTATCATGCTTTGAGCGGAGTGAAAAAGGTCGGAGAAAATGAACGCAGATCTGCCTCCCCCCTCCGCCCCCCCGCCCCCCTTCCCCCATTTTCTTTCTTCTTGAACGCGAACAGAATTCCGAGGCGTTTTATTTCTGAAATTTATATGCATGTCTATTTTTTTTTTTTATACAGTGATATTATATTGTAATATTTAATATAATCATCCGTAAATTTTGGTACCTTTTCATGGTACTAATCGATGAAAAAGGGAAAAAGAAAAGAAAGAAGAAAAAGGAGGAAAAGCTAGATAACCAGAAAACAAAAGACGAGAGAAGAAAAAAAGAACAGAAATGTTTAAAAGTTTATGAACAGACATTCATTGGTATAGATATGACGTAATGAAAAAAAATATCGAAATAATGTAAAAAAGAAAAGAAAATACAGTGACAGAGAAAGATATATGAGTGTTTTTTTCTTAATATGCCATATTTACTCATATGTATCACGTTTAATATATTTCATTTCAGTGTTAAAAAATAATCAAACTGAATGTGAATAACAAAGAAAATATATTATGGTTATATTCATATCATCACCAACAATACCATTAATATTACAGTAATTATACCATTATTTCTTTTAGCAATGGTGATAACAGGACCACAAAACATAAAAATGTTATATTTCACAATATTGTTTTTCAACTGTTATGAATCGTATGCGGTACACAGTTGATATATATTATCATACCATGTTGTATTATCATGCCAGTGGTAATGATCATGACGCCATTAATGATAATGATCTGAAAATTCATGAGGAAGATGAGGATTAGAGCAGAAATGCTGTCGAGTATGTTAGTCATAGCAATAATGATATTATTATGAATGATAATAACTATAATGATTATGTATAGGATGGCATGAATACCTTATTATTATCATTGTTGTTGCTGTTATTATCATCATTATTATTATTATCATTATCATTATTATTATTATTATTATCATTATCATTATCATTATTATTATTATTATTATTATTATCATTATTATTATCATTATTATTGTTATTATTGCTATCATCATTGTTATTATTATTATTATCATTAACATCATTGTTCTTGTTGTTATTTAGTACAACGGGGGAATCAGAAAGGAAACTGTTGATTTATAAATGAAAAGAGAATGAGAGAGTATTTCATAAATCTCTATCTTGTGGCTACCACGAAAAGATGGAAAAGGAAAAACGAGATGAGAAAAAAAGAACTAGAAATACCAGGAAAGAAAACAATGTGAAAGTAATTCAGAAATCTACATAGGAAACATGCTTTATATATAACGAAGGATTGGTTAAGAAATACGTGCTGTGTGCTGCGATTGTACAGTATTAGCTTATTCGTTTAAATTCACCTTAACCATTATACATTAAATTTAGAAAAAAAATATATGAGATGGATATTCCACTAATATCAAGTGAGATTAATAAGAAAATCAAAAAGGCGATTCAGGACCCGTATCTGGGCGTCGAATAGGTTATTTCATCTCGTTATTCATCGCGAGAGATGAACGCATCAGCATCCCCTACCTTACGTGATGCCGAGTCGACCCTCTCACGGCCGCGAGCGTTGAAGTCTCCCACGAGGATTCGCTCAAGTCGCAGGCGTGGATAGGCAGAGTCACTTCATTATTGAAATGGCGTTGGGGAAAATATAGACCAAAGAAGATTAATTATTTTGACATATGTACACATATATACGAAGGTCTGGAAAAGAGCAGACGGATAAAAAAAATCTGATTTCGTGTAACGAGCGTGACAAAATGAACAGGATTATGTGGATATTTAGAAC
>NC_091551.1:27567849-27585349 GCF_042767895.1 Penaeus vannamei | reverse complement strand
AAGGCAGGTGCTGTGGATATTTAGGTAGGGAGAAGACGGGTGCTGTGGATATTTAGGGAGAAGGCGGTTGCTGTGGATATTTAGGAAGGGAGAAGGCAGGTGCTGTGGATATTTAGGAAGGGAGAAGGCAGGTGCTGTGGATATTTAGGAAGGGAGAAGACGGGTGCTGTGGATATCTGAGAAGGGAGACAGCGGGTGCTGTGGATATTTAGGAAGGGAGAAGGCGGGTGCTCTGGATATTAAGGAAGGGAGAAGACGGGTGCTGTGGATATCTGAGAATGGAGAAGGCATGTCCTGTGGATATTTAGGAAGGGAGAAAGCGGGTGCTGTGGATATCTGAGAAGGGAGAAGGCGGTTGCTGTGGATATTTAGCAAGGGAGAAGGCGGTTGCTGTGGATATTTAGCAAGGGAGAAGGCGGTTGCTGTGGATATTTAGCAAGGGAGAAGGCGGTTGCTGTGGATATTTAGGAAGGGAGAAGGCGGTTGCTGTGGATATTTAGCAAGGGAGAAGGCGGTTGCTGTGGATATTTAGCAAGGGAGAAGGCGGTTGCTGTGGATATTTAGCAAGGGAGAAGGCGGTTGCTGTGGATATTTAGCAAGGGAGAAGGCGGTTGCTGTGGATATTTAGCAAGGGAGAAGGCGGGTGCTGTGGATATTTAATAAGGGAGAAGGCGGTTGCTGTGGATATTTAGGAAGGGAGAAGACGGGTGCTGTGGATATTTAGGAAGGGAGAAGGCAGGTGCTGTGGATATCTGAGAAGGGAGAAGGCAGGTGCTGTGGATATTTAGGAAGGGAGAAGGCGGGTGCTGTGGATATTTAGGAAGGGAGAAGACGGGTGCTGTGGATATTTAGGAAGGGAGAAGGCGAGTGCTGTGGATATTTAGGAAGGGAGAAGACGGGTGCTGTGGATATTTAGGAAGGGAGAAGACGGGTGCTGTGGATATTTAGGAAGGGAGAAGACGGGTGCTGTGGATATTTAGGAAGGGAGAAGACGGGTGCTGTGGATATTTAGGAAGGGAGAAGACGGGTGCTGTGGATATTTAGGAAGGGAGAAGACGGGTGCTGTGGATATTTAGGAAGGGAGAAGACGGGTGCTGTGGATATTTAGGAAGGGAGAAGGCGGTTGCTGTGGATATTTAGGAAGGGAGAAGACGGGTGCTGTGGATATTTAGGAAGGGAGAAGACGGGTGCTGTGGATATTTAGGAAGGGAGAAGACAGGTGCTGTGGATATTTAGGAAGGGAGAAGACGGGTGCTGTGGATATTTAGGAAGGGAGAAGACGGGTGCTGTGGATATTTAGGAAGGGAGAAGACGGGTGCTGTGGATATTTAGGAAGGGAGAAGACGGGTGCTGTGGATATTTAGGAAGGGAGAAGACGGGTGCTGTGGATATTTAGGAAGGGAGAAGGCGAGTGCTGTGGATATTTAGGAAGGGAGAAGACGGGTGCTGTGGATATTTAGGAAGGGAGAAGACGGGTGCTGTGGATATTTAGGAAGGGAGAAGACGGGTGCTGTGGATATTTAGGAAGGGAGAAGACGGGTGCTGTGGATATTTAGGAAGGGAGAAGACGGGTGCTGTGGATATTTAGGAAGGGAGAAGACGGGTGCTGTGGATATTTAGGAAGGGAGAAGACGGGTGCTGTGGATATTTAGGAAGGGAGAAGGCGGTTGCTGTGGATATTTAGGAAGGGAGAAGACGGGTGCTGTGGATATTTAGGAAGGGAGAAGACGGGTGCTGTGGATATTTAGGAAGGGAGAAGACAGGTGCTGTGGATATTTAGGAAGGGAGAGGGCAAGTGCTGTGGATATCTGAGAAGGGAGAAGGCAGGTGCTGCGGATATCTGAGAAGGGAGAAGGCAGGTGCTGTGGATATTTAGGAAGGGAGAAGGCGGTTGCTGTGGATATTTAGGAAGGGAGAAGGCGGTTGCTGTTGATATTTAGGAAGGGAGAAGACGGGTGCTGTGGATATCTGAGAAGGGAGAAGGCAGGTGCTGTGGATATCTGAGAAGGGAGAAGGCGAGTGCTGTGGATATTTAGGAAGGGAGAAAGCGGGTGCTGTGGATATCTGAGAAGGGAGAAGGCAGATGCTGTGGATTTCTGAGAAGTGAGAAGGCGGGTGCTGTGGATATTTAGGAAGGGAGAAGGCGGTTGCAGTGGATATTTAGGAAGGGAGAAGGCGGTTGCTGTGGATATTTAGGAAGGGAGAAGACGGGTGCTGTGGATATTTAATAAGGGAGAAGACGGGTGCTGTGGATATCTGAGAAGATATCTAGGAAGGGAGAAGGCGGTTGCTGTGGATATTTAGGAAGGGAGAAGACGGGTGCTGTGGATATTTAGGAAAGGAGAAGACGGGTGCTGTAGATATTTAGGAAGGGAGAAGACGGGTGCTGTGGATATTTAGGAAGGGAGAAGGCAGGTGTTGTGGATATTTAGGAAGGGAGAAGTCGGTTGCTGTGGATATCTGAGAACGGAGAAGGCGAGTGCTGTGGATATCTGAGAAGGGAGAAGGCGAGTGCTGTGGATATTTAGGAAGGGAGAAGACGGGTGCTGTGGATATTTAGGAAGGGAGAAGACGGGTGCTGTGGATATTTAGGAAGGGAGAAGTCGGTTGCTGTGGATATCTGAGAAGGGAGAAGGCGAGTGCTGTGGATATTTAGGAAGGGAGAAGACTGGTGCTGTGGATATTTAGGAAGGGAGAAGACGGGTGCTGTGGATATTTAATAAGGGAGAAGACGGGTGCTGTGGATATCTGAGAAGGGAGAAGGCGAGTGCTGTGGATATTTAATAAGGGAGAAGACGGGTGCTGTGGATATTTAATAAGGGAGAAGACGGGTGCTGTGGATATCTGAGAAGGGAGAAGGCGAGTGCTGTGGATATTTAGGAAGGGAGAAGACGGGTGCTGTGGATATTTAGGAAGGGAGAAGGCGAGTGCTGTGGATATTTAGGAAGGGAGAAGACGGGTGCTGTGGATATCTGAGAAGGGAGAAGGCGGTTGCTGTGGATATTTAGGAAGGGAGAAGACGGGTGCTGTGGATATCTGAGAAGGGAGAAGACGGTTGCTGTGGATATATAGGAAGGGAGAAGGCGGTTGCTGTGAATATTTAGGAAGGGAGAAGGCGAGTGCTGTGGATATTTAGGAAGGGAGAAGGCGGTTGCTGTGGATATTTAGGAAGGGAGACGGCGGTTGCTGTGGATATTTAGGAAGGGAGAAGACGGGTGCTGTGGATATCTGAGAAGGGAGAAGACGGTTGCTGTGGATATATAGGAAGGGAGAAGGCGGTTGCTGTGAATATTTAGGAAGGGAGAAGGCGAGTGCTGTGGATATTTAGGAAGGGAGAAGGCGGTTGCTGTGGATATTTAGGAAGGGAGACGGCGGTTGCTGTGGATATTTAGGAAGGGAGAAGGCGAGTGCTGTTGATATTTAATAAGGGAGACGGTGGTTGCTGTGGATATTTAGGAAGGGAGAAGGCGGGTGCTGTGGATATCTGAGAAGGGAGAAGGCGGTTGTTGTGGATATTTAGGAAGGGAGAAGGTGAGTGCAGTGGATTTTTAGGAAGGGAGAAGACGGGTGCTGTGGATATTTAGGAAGGGAGAAGACGGGTGCTGTAGATATTTAGGAAGGGAGAAGACGGGTGCTGTAGATATTTAGGAAGGGAGAAGACGGGTGCTGTAGATATTTAGGAAGGGAGAAGACGGATGCTGTAGATATTTAGGAAGGGAGAAGACGGGTGCTGTAGATATTTAGGAAGGGAGAAGACGGGTGCTGTAGATATTTAGGAAGGGAGAAAGCGGCTGTGGATATTTAGGAAGGGAGAAGGCAGGTGCTGTGGATATTTAGGAAGGGAGAAGGCAGGTGCTGTGGATATTTAGGAAGGGAGAAGACGGGTGCTATAGATATTTAGGAAGGGAGAAAGCGGCTGTGGATATTTAGGAAGGGAGAAGACGGGTGCTGTGGATATTTAACAAGGGAGAAGACGGGTGCTGTGGATATTTAGGAAGGGAGAAGACGGGTGCTGTAGATATTTAGGAAGGGAGAAGACGGGTGCTGTGGATATTTAGGAAGGGAGAAAGCGGCTGTGGATATTTAGGAAGGGAGAAGACGGGTGCTGTGGATATCTGAGAATGGAGAAGGCAGGTGCTGTGGGTATTTAGGAAGGGAGAAGACGGGTGCTGTGGATATCTGAGAAAGGAGAAGGCAGGTGCTGTTGATATTTAGGAAGGGAGAAGGCGGTTGCTGTGGATATTTAGGAAGGGAGAAAGCGGGTGCTGTGGATATCTGAGAAAGGAGAAGGCAGGTGCTGTGGATATTTAGGAAGGGAGAAGACGGGTGCTGTGGATATTTAATAAGGGAGAAGGCGGGTGCTGTGGATATTTAGGAAGGGAGAAGATGGGTGCTGTGGATATTTAATAAGGGAGAAGGCGGGTGCTGTGGATATTTAGGAGGGGAGAAGACGGGTGCTGTGGATATTTAGGAAGGGAGAAGACGGGTGCTGTGGATATCTGAGAAGGGAGAAGGCAGGTGCTGTGGATATTTCGGAAGGGAGAAAGCGGGTGCTGTGGATATCTGAGAAGGGAGAAGGCAGGTGCTGTGGATATTTAGGAAGGGAGAAAGCGGGTGCTGTGGATATCTGAGAAGGGAGAAGACGGGTGCTGTGGATATTTAATAAGGGAGAAGGCGGTTGCTGTGGATATCTGAGAAGGGAGAAGGCGAGTGCTGTGGATATTTAATAAGGGAGAAGACGGGTGCTGTGGATATTTAATAAGGGAGAAGACGGGTGCTGTGGATATCTGAGAAGGGAGAAGGCGAGTGCTGTGGATATTTAGGAAGGGAGAAGACGGGTGCTGTGGATATTTAGGAAGGGAGAAGGCGAGTGCTGTGGATATTTAGGAAGGGAGAAGACGGGTGCTGTGGATATCTGAGAAGGGAGAAGGCGGTTGCTGTGGATATTTAGGAAGGGAGAAGACGGGTGCTGTGGATATCTGAGAAGGGAGAAGGCGAGTGCTGTGGATATTTAGGAAGGGAGAAGACGGTTGCTGTGGATATATAGGAAGGGAGAAGGCGGTTGCTGTGAATATTTAGGAAGGGAGAAGGCGAGTGCTGTGGATATTTAGGAAGGGAGAAGGCGGTTGCTGTGGATATTTAGGAAGGGAGACGGCGGTTGCTGTGGATATTTAGGAAGGGAGAAGACGGGTGCTGTGGATATCTGAGAAGGGAGAAGACGGTTGCTGTGGATATATAGGAAGGGAGAAGGCGGTTGCTGTGAATATTTAGGAAGGGAGAAGGCGAGTGCTGTGGATATTTAGGAAGGGAGAAGGCGGTTGCTGTGGATATTTAGGAAGGGAGACGGCGGTTGCTGTGGATATTTAGGAAGGGAGAAGGCGAGTGCTGTTGATATTTAATAAGGGAGACGGTGGTTGCTGTGGATATTTAGGAAGGGAGAAGGCGGGTGCTGTGGATATCTGAGAAGGGAGAAGGCGGTTGTTGTGGATATTTAGGAAGGGAGAAGGTGAGTGCAGTGGATTTTTAGGAAGGGAGAAGACGGGTGCTGTGGATATTTAGGAAGGGAGAAGACGGGTGCTGTAGATATTTAGGAAGGGAGAAGACGGGTGCTGTAGATATTTAGGAAGGGAGAAGACGGGTGCTGTAGATATTTAGGAAGGGAGAAGACGGATGCTGTAGATATTTAGGAAGGGAGAAGACGGGTGCTGTAGATATTTAGGAAGGGAGAAGACGGGTGCTGTAGATATTTAGGAAGGGAGAAAGCGGCTGTGGATATTTAGGAAGGGAGAAGACGGGTGCTGTGGATATTTAGGAAGGGAGAAGGCAGGTGCTGTGGATATTTAGGAAGGGAGAAGACGGGTGCTGTAGATATTTAGGAAGGGAGAAGACGGGTGCTGTAGATATTTAGGAAGGGAGAAAGCGGCTGTGGATATTTAGGAAGGGAGAAGACGGGTGCTGTGGATATTTAGGAAGGGAGAAGACGGGTGCTGTAGATATTTAGGAAGGGAGAAAGCGGCTGTGGATATTTAGGAAGGGAGAAGACGGGTGCTGTGGATATCTGAGAATGGAGAAGGCAGGTGCTGTGGGTATTTAGGAAGGGAGAAGACGGGTGCTGTGGATATCTGAGAAAGGAGAAGGCAGGTGCTGTGGATATTTAGGAAGGGAGAAGGCGGTTGCTGTGGATATTTAGGAAGGGAGAAAGCGGGTGCTGTGGATATCTGAGAAAGGAGAAGGCAGGTGCTGTGGATATTTAGGAAGGGAGAAGACGGGTGCTGTGGATATTTAATAAGGGAGAAGGTGGGTGCTGTGGATATTTAGGAAGGGAGAAGATGGGTGCTGTGGATATTTAATAAGGGAGAAGGCGGGTGCTGTGGATATTTAGGAGGGGAGAAGACGGGTGCTGTGGATATTTAGGAAGGGAGAAGACGGGTGCTGTGGATATCTGAGAAGGGAGAAGGCAGGTGCTGTGGATATTTAGGAAGGGAGAAAGCGGGTGCTGTGGATATCTGAGAAGGGAGAAGGCAGGTGCTGTGGATATTTAGGAAGGGAGAAAGCGGGTGCTGTGGATATCTGAGAAAGGAGAAGGCAGGTGCTGTGGATATTTAGGAAGGGAGAAGACGGGTGCTGTGGATATTTAATAAGGGAGAAGGTGGGTGCTGTGGATATTTAGGAAGGGAGAAGATGGGTGCTGTGGATATTTAATAAGGGAGAAGGCGGGTGCTGTGGATATTTAGGAGGGGAGAAGACGGGTGCTGTGGATATTTAGGAAGGGAGAAGACGGGTGCTGTGGATATCTGAGAAGGGAGAAGGCAGGTGCTGTGGATATTTAGGAAGGGAGAAAGCGGGTACTGTGGATATCTGAGAAGGGAGAAGGCAGGTGCTGTGGATATTTAGGAAGGGAGAAAGCGGGTGCTGTGGATATCTGAGAAGGGAGAAGACGGGTGCTGTGGATATTTAATAAGGGAGAAGGCGGTTGCTGTGGATATTTAGGAAGGGAGAAGGCGGTTGCTGTGGATATTTAGGAAGGGAGAAGGCGGGTGCTGTGGATATTTAGGGAGAAGACGGGTGCTGTGGATATCTGAGAAGGGAGAAGGCAGGTGCTGTGGATATTTAGGAAGGGAGAAAGCGGGTGCTGTGGATATCTGAGAAGGGAGAAGGCAGGTGCTGTGGATATTTAGGAAAGGAGAAAGCGGGTGCTGTGGATATCTGAGAAGTGAGAAGGCAGGTGCTGTGAATATTTAGGAAGTGAGAAGGCGGGTGCTGTGGATATTTAGGAAGGGAGAAAGCGGTTGCTGTGGATATTTAGCAAGGGAGAAGGCGGTTGCTGTTGATATTTAGGAAGGGAGAAGACGGGTGCTGTGGATATTTAGGAAGGGAGAAGACGGGTGCTGTGGATATCTGAGAAGGGAGAAGGCAGGTGCTGTGGATATCTGAGAAGGGAGAAGGCAGATGCTGTGGATATCTGAGAAGGGAGAAGGCAGGTGCTGTGGATATTTAGGAAGTGAGAAGGCGGGTGCTGTGGATATTTAGGAAGGGAGAAGGCGGTTGCTGTGGATATTTAATAAGGGAGAAGGCGGTTGCTGTGGATATTTAGGAAGGGAGAAGACGGGTGCTGTGGATATTTAATAAGGGAGAAGACGGGTGCTGTGGATATCTGAGAAGGGAGAAGGCAGATGCTGTGGATATTTAGGAAGGGAGAAGACGGGTGCTGTGGATATTTAGGAAAGGAGAAGGCGGGTGCTGTAGATATTTAGGAAAGGAGAAGGCGGGTGCTGTGGATATCTGAGAATGGAGAAGGCAGGTGCTGTGGGTATTTAGGAAGGGAGAAGACGGGTGCTGTGGATATCTGAGAAAGGAGAAGGCAGGTGCTGTGGATATTTAGGAAGGGAGAAGGCGGTTGCTGTGGATATTTAGGAAGGGAGACAGCGGTTGCTGTGGATATTTAGGAAGGGAGAAGCCGGTTGCTGTGGATATTTAGGAAGGGAGAAGGCGGGTGCTGTGGATATTTAGGAAGGTAGAAGATGGGTGCTGTGGATATTTAGGGAGAAAGCGGGTGCTGTGGATATTTAGGAAGGGAGAAAGCAGGTGCTGTGGATATCTGAGAAAGGAGAAGGCAGGTGCTGTGGATATTTAGGAAGGGAGAAGACGGGTGCTGTGGATATCTGAGAAAGGAGAAGGCGGGTGCTGTGGATATTTAGGAAGGGAGAAGACGGGTGCTGTGGATATTTAGGAAGGGAGAAGACGGGTGCTGTGGATATTTAGGAAGGGAGAAGACGGGTGCTGTGGATATTTAATAAGGGAGAAGGCGGGTGCTGTGGATATTTAGGAGGGGAGAAGACGGGTGCTGTGGATATTTAGGAAGGGAGAAGACGGGTGCTGTGGATATCTGAGAAGGGAGAAGGCAGGTGCTGTGGATATTTAGGAAGGGAGAAAGCGGGTACTGTGGATATCTGAGAAGGGAGAAGGCAGGTGCTGTGGATATTTAGGAAGGGAGAAAGCGGGTGCTGTGGATATCTGAGAAGGGAGAAGACGGGTGCTGTGGATATTTAATAAGGGAGAAGGCGGGTGCTGTGGATATTTAGGAAGGGAGAAGACGGGTGCTGTGGATATTTAGGAAGGGAGAAGACGGGTGCTGTAGATATTTATGAAGGGAGAAGGCGGTTGCTGTGGATATTTAGCAAGGGAGAAGGCGGTTGCTGTGGATATTTAGGAAGGGAGAAGGCGGGTGCTGTGGATATTTAGGAAGGGAGAAGACGGGTGCTGTGGATATCTGAGAAGGGAGAAGGCAGGTGCTGTGGATATTTAGGAAGGGAGAAAGCGGGTGCTGTGGATATCTGAGAAGGGAGAAGGCAGGTGCTGTAGATATTTAGGAAAGGAGAAAGCGGGTGCTGTGGATATCTGAGAAGGGAGACAGCGGGTGCTGTGGATATCTGAGAAGAGAGAAGGCGGGTGCTGTGGATACTTATCAAGAAAGAATGCGGGTGCTGTGTTCTCTTAGAATCCCTCTTCACAAAATGGAATTGATTGGCTTTTTTCTTTAATCAAATTCACTCCTTTTGCTGGATAGTCGGTGCATGTTTTCGTGCGTGCCCGTCTATGTATGTATATGTGTGTGTGTGCGTGTATGTGTGTGTATGAGCGTGTGCGTGTGTGTGTGTACGTGTGTGTGTGAGCTTGCAATACTTGCGAGTGTGCACTTTCTGTGTGTGCGTGGCTGTTGGCCTGTGCGTTTGCATCAGACAGTCCTGAATGCTCATTTGAATTAGAAGTCTGATTTCTTCCTCTTAAGAATTTCATTAGTCATCAATATTCTGCATATCCCTGATTAGTTTCAAAACTTTTTACACACATTTGTCTTTTCCGGTAAGTGTAAATTGCCATGTGACTATGTAACAATTTTTCAGAAGTGCTAATAAATAGAGGCTCTCAGTAATTTTTACTTCAATTATATAGACAGAAAATATTAATCGAGCATACCCTCTTTTCAAAAAGAAGAAGCACCACAATCCTTAATATATGTGATTCTTATGCTAAAAATAAGAAAAATAAATAAATAGATAAAGAATAGAAATAGACTAACAAAATTTATCCATACTGACGTATTATAGTATAGAATCACCTAGTCATGGTACAGCAGACAGGTTTACGTCAGACAAGAGAGGTCGATGCCAAAAAAAATGCCTGAAGGTTATTGAGTGACTCAAAGCATAGGAGAGCACACACACACTTACAAATACATTAACTCACACACGCGCGCGCGAAGAAGCCGTTCCTTTATACTCACAATATGACCAAATTTCTAATATCATTTATTTCCTCAGAAACTGAATATGTCGAGTTCTAGAAACTAATAATTTGCTGATGCAGCTTGTAACAGTGACTTAAGTAATAGCCAAGATGAAAATTACAAACACTAGGCATCAGTCTAAACGGTCTTGTTCAAGATCAAACTTAAATTCAAGAAACAGAAAGAATCCAAATTTCAAAACCCAACACAGCTGAAGTAAATAAAACAAAGATGTTTTAAGCAGAAAACATTTCATGACCTCCGCAAAGTGACTGTTACAGAAACCAAGTGGCCTGTTATTTACCTCACAGCAGGTACAAAAAAGTGAGCATCTTGACAAAGGAGTTCCTCTTCTTCTTTCTCTTCACAAAATGAAGATACGTCTGTACACCTGCTGATCATTATCCCTTGATGCATGAACTCACCTGTGTAAAAAACATGTTTAAAGCTTTGTTGCATCTGCCCTCCACATTTCATGAGCAAGATTCCGTAACGCAAATCTTTGACGTTTTGGCCTCTGACATTCTTGTAAAAACTCCATTCTATATTTGGGTTCAAGCAACGTTTGATACACTTCTCCCGAAGCACTTTGGCACCGCGTTTTGGCTCTCTTGTCATCGTCGCGAGGACATATTGGCACCAATACTTGACCCACTTGGCACTTCTTGGACCGAATGTGTTCCGGTTAGAGTGAAAAGTGCAAATTGATTTAAACATCTGTGCTAATTACCACTGAATTATATCACAATATTTTGCAATTATCATTATCAGAAACACCATCGTCGGAAAAGAAACGATCTTCTTGAATATCGTATAACACAAAACAAATGGAATCCTGAAAGATAACATTTATCTAGATTCATCACATCAATTCAACATCCTATAAACATACATCGACATTACACACAAAGAAAATAATATCTACCGCAGTTTATCAGGAACTTGTATTGTTTAATAGCTTCCCGTCATCCCAACATCACCGCCTTTGTCAGTCAATCCGGAGCGATCTCATGAACAGCTGACATTATCCAATAACTTGGCGTGTGGCAACACTATTTCGTGTTGCCAATTCGCGATTATCTGCTTTATATAGTTCTTGCAGGTGAGAGAGAACAAAAAAATAAAGTTATGTGGTTGCGATTGCAGTGATAAGCATGAGATTTGTGATTAAACGTATTATCCACACTTAATATGATGATTGCCAGGACTTTACGCTTTTTTAACGTTTAAACTCTTTTACTGTCAGGAGCAGATGGTGAAACGAGCTAATTGATCATTTCGGTTTTCGTAATATTTCGTTTTGGAATTATCGTGATAATCTAGAAATACCTGTCACATCAGAAGGCTTATAGCGAGTAAAGTATTTACAAAAGTTCGAGAAAGAAACAGAAAATGAGTACCGCATTGTGTTAGCGGTGGATGCTTTTCGGTCGTATAATAATCACATTTCTTTCTCTGTGCGTGTGTTAGACAAGCGGGCAAATAAGTGTGCAGCGAGCTCGACAAGACAGCAGGCGGGCAATCAGGTAGGCACGCAGGAAGGGAGGTATGCAAGCAGGCATGAAGACAGGCAGAGACGAAAGCAGGCAGGCCAGAAAGCATAGAGCCTGACCTAGCAACAACACCGCGCGCGCCGCCGGTGCTTACATGAACGCACCCACTCGAACACCTCTTTAATCCGGCCTTGTATCCGGGTGTGTGTGTGTGTGTATACGAACGTGTCGCCACTCACGAGTCTTGCATTCAGATGTACACACGAATCCCATGTATTCTGGCGTGTACACATGACGTCACTCGAGAGGTCGTGTACCCGGTGTAAGCATGAGTATGACGTCACTCACCGTGAATCCAGATGAATGCGAGGATAAGCCATCCGAATACACGAACGTGGATGCGCGTTCTAGAGTAAGGCCGATGAATACAGACATGAGAGTTTGATTCGAAGAAAATTGTTAATGTAAAGACAAACATGAGTTTTTTCTTTTTCTTTTTGCATATATTGGTATTGATCATGAACCCTCAGTGACAAGGGGTTTGATTCAGCCACTTCTGGAATTGGGCGGTCTGTCAAGGCCTGTGTAAGTAGACTCGCGCACAGACACGCGTACACAAACACGCTCGCGCACAAGAACAGATACACGTACACACGAAAACACCCATATGATATATTCATTCCCTTGAGCATATGTTGCTAAGTTGAAATCAGTGTTACCAAAGTTAGGGGTTCGCCAAAAAAAGATATGCAATGCAAATATTCCTCCGGACCGGGAAATGTTGCCAAGGGCGGCCCGTGTTATCAAGAGCCAATTCATTCACTGTCTAGGCTTTCGTCCTCGTTGCTTTAACATCGAGCACATAGGCATGCAAACCAGAGCAAAGCTAGTTTTAGGGGGTGTCCAAGTCGGTCTGTCGCTAGGGTGTTTAACTGACCACAGATAATGTGGTTCCGACGAAGGGGTTTTATTTCGCTGCAGTTATATCGACAGGGCATCAGTGCTACCAAGGTGGAATTGTTGCATTACAGTATTACTTCCAAATCCTAAGGTTTTATCATGATTTTTGGTTGCAGATATTGTTGTAAGGGACAAAAAAAAAAAAAAAAAAAACTGTAACAACAATATCAACAGTGCCATTTTCATGATGGATATGCTGTGGTTATAAAAGATGTATCCAAAGTGCGAGGTTGGTGAATATAACAGTTTAACCTAAATATTGTGTGGCTGTCATGAAAAGGGGAAGAGGCTGGGGGCGGAGCTTAAGAATGTTACCAGTAAACAAAAGACTGAACTGTAACTAAAACACAATATTCGTGGTCGTGAAACTGGATTAGAAATTTTTAAATGAGGTACAAGTTAAAATCATATAACACTAGAGGTTTTACAGTCATCGTAGCGAGTATTAAAACAGTACTATAAGTACGATATAATATTCCCGCTATTAATCTCAATACCGTGCAGTGTTCGAGGAAACACCTTTATTAGAAATAAAAGGAAAAGACATGCATTGTTATTCTACGTTTGTGTGATATTGGACTATAATGTGTTTTAATGTGGCATGTTCATCAATTTATACAATACATTCGAATGTAAGGATAAGAATGGCTTCGAATTTATTCATATGGAAAGGGCAATACAATTTTTCTTTATATTAGGGATAGATCTAATAATTAAAAAAAAAAAAACGTTTTTGAGACCGAAATATACATCTAACAAAAGTTTATTTTATAGCCTCGTTAAGCATGTATTTTAGGTAGTTTTGATAACCAGAGAAAATGCTTCTTTTTATTATTTCCAGAAACTGCCATTTGCGATAAGAGAAAAATGATCATTTTTTTAATGTTCTTATTTTTGGTGGTGGTGGTGGGGGGGGGGGAGTTAACAAAATATGATTGAATTAATTATAGTTTCCATGCTTTGTTTTAGTATGTAATAGGTACTGAAAAATAAACTGCCTCGTTGTTCCTTGTGTAAAATTCGTGAGCCATATTTTGCCATTTTTGTATAATATGTTTAGGAATGTGTCAAGAGTCTTACTTATGCATGTTGTTGTAAATTGTAAATGGAATGTCTTGATTGGAACCATGCGTGAACTGCCTTTGAATAAGATGCATTGAGAAATCACATAGGTAATATACATTCATTACCTTTATTATTATATATGCATGCGTGTGTGTATGCGTTCGTGTACTCCTCATGGACAAATTCATTGACAGAGATAGAAAGCTTACTTCATTCATATTTTCCCCAAATACACACTCATACAACCGCGTCTGTTTCCCCTTCTTTTACGAAGAAGAAAAAAGAATGAAGCGACGTCGTGAAACGTTACCAACAGCATTGCCAACGTGTGATACAGCAGTGTTGTCAAGGTGTTGCACAGCAGTGTTGCCAAGGTGTGTCGCCGCGTGTGTGTGTAGGCCCCGAGTCGTGTGATGGTTGCCAGGCAAAGATGTTAAAGCTGACCCTCCGCCGTGAACCTCGTGTGACCTGAACCTTGTGACCCCAACCCGTGACCTAGGTTGACCTGAGTTTTTGACTTGAGGGAAAAGGGTGCGGTTAGGGTGTTGTAGAGTGGGAAAAGAAGGAAGTAATGCAAAAAATGAATAGATGGAAGAATGGGAGGCGAAAGTACTTATGCGAAGTCAGGTGAGAGAAAAGGGGCGAAAATATGGAAGACAAATCTAAGAAAATAAAAACAACAAAGAAAGTATGAAACGTGAGGACAAAAATGGGATGAAAACAATGAGTGAAAAATTCGTAGAGGCAAAAAAGAAGGAACAATAAATGATTATGAAGAAAAGAAAAATAGTTCTTCCTATCTTACTGTGTTCGCGTTTTATTTAATTTTCACAAACCCGTTACAGTGTTTTGCATTTTTTCGGTGATGGTAATATTAAGGAATATGGTAATATTTGCTATAAAAGAGAACTACAAGATATATTTTGGGAAAATTAAGGGGGATAAGAGAAATAATTGAATACTATAAGAGAATACAATAATTAATGATAAGATAGATTATACATCCTTATAATTAAAGGAGAGATAGAGATAGATAGGCAGATCGGGGATGAGAGAGAGAGAGAGAGAGACTGAGAGAATGAGAGACTGAGAGAATGAGAGAGAGAGAGAGAGAGAGAGAGAGAGAGAGAGAGAGAGAGAGAGAGAGAGAGAGAGAGAGAGAGAGAGAGAGAGAGAGAGAGAGAGAGAAAGAGAGAGAGGATACACTAAAATCAGAATAAAAGTATAAATAAAAAGAAAAAGAGAAAATACTTAATGAAATTGGAGAGAATAAAGAATGAATGAAACATGAGAGAAATCGAGAAAAGAAAGACATTACGAAGGAGAGCGAGGAGAGAAAAAAATCAGAGAGGAAAAAAAGCGAATAAAAAAAAACGAAATTAGAAAGGGAAGAAGAAAAAATAGATTGAAAGAAAAGACATCGAGGATAATAAAACGAGGAACAGAAAACAGTGAATAAATGAACGTAATCAGATAGACAAATACTAAAATAAAATTGTGAAAGAATACGAAAACAAACAAACAAAACGAGTGAGAAAAGGAGATAAAAACAACAAAATACCCCCCCTCCCCCCACAAAAAATCCAAGGTTGCAAAGAAGACGCCCCTCAGCAAGTCCTGATTTTGACCTGTGCCCTTTGACCTGACCTGACCTGAACTAAGCGACAAGGCTGAAGCATGTCTGTCGTTGCTGGATCGAGGAATCGCCCTTTGTTTTTGATCGTATGTTGCGGTGGCGAAGAGAGGGAAAGGGAGAAAGAGGGGAGAGGGAGAGAGAGAAGGAGGGGAGAAGGAGAGAGAGAAGGAGGGGAGAGGGAGAGAGAGAAGGAGGGGGGAAGGAGATAAGAGAAAACAAAGAGAAATAGCATGAGGGAAAAGATAGATAGGTAGAGAGAGAGAGAGGGAGGGTAGAGGAGAGAAAAGAAAAAGAGAGAAGAGGGAAAAAAATGATAGACAGAAAGAAGAGAGGGAGAGAAAGAAGAGAGAGGGAGAAATCTATAATGACTGTGGGAATTATGATGCAGGAAAAAAATATATCCCATGATGAGTTGAATTATCCAAAACTGATGATGATAGACACTTGTCACAAAGATCCAAAAACTTTTATTAACTTTCCATTCTTCTTGTTAAAAACAAAACATACTTTGCAGTTTATTCTAGAACCCAAACCTCCACCACTGTCTCTAAATGTTATTTGGCCAATATATACGGTTAAATACCTCTAAATAACTCTAAAAGAAAACGGATTTCCTAGCAGACCCATTTTCTATGATGGGTCGCACTGACGATGAATTCTCTAATTTCGTTTAAGATAGTTGCCATTTAAAGTGTTTGTTCCCTTTCTAATTATGTTAATTTAACCATTATTTCCGTTTCTCATTTTATTATCCTCTATGTCTTTTCTCTCAGTCTGTTTCCCTTACTCTCTCTCTCTCTCTCTCTCTCTCTCTCTCTCTCTCTCTCTCTCTCTCTCTCTGTCTCTCTCTCTCTCTCTCTCTCTCTCTCTCTCTCTCCCTCCCTCTCTCTCTCTCTCTCTCGTAGTCTTTGGCTGTGTGGGTGACGATTATATGCAAGATAAAAAAAAGGAAATGAGAAGGAACGTAGGAAAAGAGGTAGGAAAGGTCGAAAAAGATGAATTGTCTTTTCATTATTTACCAGTGCTCTTGGTGATCGATGTATCTGCTAAATAAATCATGTATTTTTGACTTTTGTTTTTTTTATTCATTTTCAGTTTCTCCCTCGAATTTCTGTTGTTCATTTTTCTTTCTAAAGGTCATGAAAAAAAAGGAAAAAAATCCCGAACTTTACTTTTTAATCGTTTTGAATATTCAAATACATGATTTTTTTTCTTAAAATTTTCTTTCTAGCAATATCTTAATCTGTTTTCAAAATCCCTTTACACAAAAAAGAGCAAGTGTATCTAATCAAAGCAATTACAATAATGATGAGAAGACGACAGAGGGTGAAAAGGACACTGATGAATGACATGCTGACTCACCGTGACTCATCATCTTTTAAAATACAACTTCAAGCAGAGGGAGGGATGAGATAGTAGGAGGGAGGGAGGGAGGGAAAGAGGGACAAGGGAGGGAGGGAGGGAAAGAGGGAAAAGGGAGGAAGGAAGGGAAAGACGGAAAAGAGAGGGACAAGGGAGGGAGGGAGGGAAAGAGGGACAAGGGAGGGAGGGAGGGAAAGAGGGAAAAGGGAGGAAGGAAGGGAAAGACGGATAAGAGAGGGAAAAGGGAGGGAGGGAGGGAAAGAGGGAAAAGAGAGGGAGGGAGGGAAAGAGGGAAAAGGGAGAGAGGAAGGGAAAGAGGGAAAAGGGAGGAAGGGAGGGAAAGAGGGAAAAGGGAGGGAGGGAGGAAGGGAAAGAGGGAAAAGGGAGGAAGGAAGGGAAAGATGAAGAAGGGAGGGAAAGAGGGAAAAGGGAGGAAGGGAAGGAAAGAGGGAAAGGGGAGGAAGGGAAGGAAAAAGAGATGAAGGGAGAGAAAGAGGGAGAAATGAGAAAGGGAAGGAAAGAAGGAAAAGGGAGGAAGGGAGGGGAAGAGTGAAAAGGGAGGGAAAGAGGGAGAAATGAGGAAGGGAAGGAAAGAGGGAAAGGATAAGGAGGGAGGGAAAAAGGTGGGAAAGAGGGAAAATGGAAGGAAGGAGGGAAAAGGGAGAGGTGGAGAACGTGATAGGAGGAGAATGAGAGATGGAGCGAAAGAGGTGATGGAAAGAATTAGATAAAACGAGAGAGGGACAGAGAGAGAAAAAGAGAATACATATTTTCATGTGATAAATTCTAAATTTTCTGTAAGAGTATGTTTCAGGTGCTTACGAGAACTTTCATTTTACTTGATTCGTTTCAGAGACTGTCTGAAAGATGTAAATACATATAAATACACATACACACACACACACACACACACACACACACACACGCACACATACACACACACACACACACACACGTATATATATATATATATATATATATATATATATATATATATATGTATATATATATATATATATATATATATATATATATATATATGTATAAAAACCCGGACTTCTGATATTCCTTTGACATTAGATATTTGTACTTGAGTATGATAATAGCATGGGATGAGATAAATTACGTCATTTTTCATATTTTGATGCTATCATTATAGTGACTTAGGAAAGGGAGCCAGAATCAAGTCACGCACCT
>NC_091551.1:27531472-27541472 GCF_042767895.1 Penaeus vannamei | reverse complement strand
AAAAATGGTATTTGTTTGAGTGATGAAATGATGATAAATGAAATATCAGTAAATAGGCAAACAATAATACATTCTCCTGCAAGAAAATAAATAAATCCACGCTTTGATTTTATATTATCGTTATGCCTATCAGAAGAAATGTGTTTTCCCTCGCATAGTACCATGCATATGATATTCTTGTTTCATTGTATAGCAAAAGCTTTTGGGCTTTCAGTAGACACTTCACTTCTATAATGAATTTACGTAGTTTATCAATTCTCACAATCTAGTTATAAAGGACAACATCAAAAGAGTAGACAAGGATGTTTTCCTACATTAAATTTCAAAAATTCCTCCCCACAGAAGTTTATGAGTTGCTCGCTCGCTTATCATGAGGAGGAAATTGAAGGCTTCTTTTTACTTGCCAGGCAAGTAAAAGGACGAGAAATTTTGGCAAGGGGTAGATACTCAGAATTCACTGTTGTAGATACAAGTAACGAATATAGATATATCCTTGACTTAAACACATAATTCCTTTAATATATTGTTTACTCTGAGCAGCTTGTGGACACAATGTAAGAATTAATGTCTGGCAGGCAACTATGGGGGGGGGGGAGCGATCCTCCCGAAGGGGGCGGCTCCCCCCACCCTTCCCCAAGGAAATAAGTCTCTTACCAGATATAACATATTCCTTTTCTGCGCGCCATCTACTAGATTATATAGACTACAGTCAAAATCAACGGTTTTCACATTTTGCCTGTCGCAGTTTTTATAGTTCAATAAAGTGAGATAAGCGATATGTCGGTTTCAAGAATTTCCTCTGCATACCCAACCTTCGGATCAAGAATGAGGAAAATGGGGACGAGTTCTGTCTACTCACACGACATTAATCATTCCTTTAATGTGCCTCTTTCCCCAAAGCCAGTTACGAATAAATTTGCCTTTGGATTTAAAGTACAAGGAAATGGGTCCTGGAATAGGAATTATTTATAACTAGAATGTAAAAGGATAACGAGCCAATATGTCCAAGACCCTCGATCCTGAAGCGCCGTCATCATCAGCTGAGCCTCAACCGAGCCTCAGTTACGATATTCCCGTAGATGTCCTTTGATGAGACATCTTTAGTAATTTCCAGAGAATAAGTGTCATCATTCTTCTGTTTAGTCATGAACTTGTTGAAAAATATAGTTAATCTAAGGGGGTGGAAGCCCAGAGGAACAGGTACTGTATTTGAGGAAAGTTTGTGTAACAGTTTAACCTTAAAAGTAATTCCGATGAGATTTTAAACAGTGTGCCATAACAGTGTTGATTTCTACTACTTGATTCAATTGTGGAAGAACGATATTTAAATGCCTTATATACTGAGATGAGCTGTGAGAATTCTAAATGCCAGCATACATTATTTATAGTTTTGTTTTACTTTTCTTCTTTGTCACCTGTAATAAATTTATGATTTGAGGTATTAGATGTATATTGTTAACATTGTGGTACTATTTAAGATATATCATTCTATTTAAGAAGAACTCTGAGACTATTTATCTGGATTTCTTTTAAGTAATATTTCTGTTAAGAACATTCAAATCCCAGAAATATGTTTAAAGGGATAGATAATGCTTGTGGACATTTAATTAAGGGTTAATTGGTAATGCTTAAGCTTCAGCTCCCAATAGTATCCTAATATATTTGAAGAAATGAAGATTGTTTGAGGGAAAAAAAGCCACAGTAAAGAAGTTGTTGAATATTGTCAATATCCTATTTTCATGAACTCTTGAAGTGTCCATGAATAGTTTACACTGATGTCTATGGATTGTGATTATATAAAGCTTAGCATAGAGTAACTCTATAGTTCATTGATTTCACTTTTTTTCTAGCTGTCTTGGCCACTAACTTGATTACATTATTTCTGCTACATATTTTTGATATGTATTTTTTTTTTTTTTTTTTTTTTTTTTTGTGTGTGTGTGTGTGTTTAGTGAATATGCTCTTTTATGTCTAGGGTGTTTGTATAGCAGCCAGAGATCTATGAGTGCTTCAGAACCAGCACATCTGGAGCCAGCCAATTTCAGGCCACAGAAAGTACTGATTCTCACCAAATTGTCAAGATATGAGTTTGAGAAGCGTCGACACCCAGAGCTGACCGAGAGACAACTGGAGAGGTGCCTTAGAAACAGAGGATCAGACTACAATATGTTACTCTACCACCACTACATCCACAAGGTGAGGGCATGCTTCACCATATCTCCATCACCATAACTACCATACTTCAGATTTTAGTTTTGTGTTAAGATTATTGTATATTGTTATTGATAATTGTTGAGAATAGAACTGCATCAGGAGACCACCATGACCTCCATGTTTAGTGCTCAGGTAAAGGCCAATTAATCTCTACATATATTCTGCCAGTATAGAACTTGGACTGTTTTTTTTGTGTGATGAAATTGTAAGGGCTGTATGCAGGGTCTGTCTTCTCAATATTTTTTGCACAGGTTTTAGCTGAGTATTTATCTTTGATGTGACTAGTTTAAATAGAGTACATGGCAGTAAATGTTATATCAGTTCATTTATAAGACTGTATACTATATTTCTGTCTTTTCACAGTCTTATTCTGGGCAGTTGTTTGTTATTTAGTCTCATATTTATTTAACGTAATATAGAACAATTTGCTATTTTCATTCATATATACCAAGTACTAATAAATCATCATCTTTACAGGGTGTTGAAAATACAGTAAACAGTGTATTCAGAGCAGCTGGTATTGAGACCAAAGTGGTTTATCGCTTTGACTACTCAGACCCCAACATCGAATGGGCAGATGCCATAGTGACCACAGGAGGCGATGGAACCTTCCTTCTTGCAGCATCTGGTGTACTAGAGAGAAACAAACCTCTAATAGGGTTCAATTCCGATCCCATGAGATCAAAAGGACAGCTATGTCTCCCTCAGAAGTACTCAGTAGATGTGAAGGAGGCAATTGATAAACTTTTAAAGGTAGTTTTGGTGGCAGATGTCCTCAAAATATATTCGTTTATTTTTAAGAAGAGGAATTTGGGGAAAAAATCAGAATTGTTTTCCCAGTGATTCAACTAAAACAGGAATGCTATTTACTACTGAAAGTATATTTTTCACGTTTGTTAAGGAAAGTGTCTAATACTCAGTGTTTTACAGGGAAAATTTCGCTGGACCTTCAGAAGCAGAATTCGTGTCACACTTATAGGGGAAAACATCTTTAGACCACCAGTGGAACTGCATGACCAGCAGTTGTTACATCCTGAGTACAGGTACACCTGGACAGCATTAAGTGTCCTGTCAATTAAATGAAATTATAAGGGACTGTATAAGTATGTTGTAAAAGATGAGCTACTATTCAAATGATGGAAAAAAAAAAAAAAAAAATCATATTTGTATTGACATTCTTCTTATGCAGATACCTAGACATGGACTTGCAGTTACGTACGCTGAAGGAAAATACACCATCAACAGATGAGTCTGGATTACCTAGACGAGTACTGCCCGTCCTTGCCCTCAATGAGGTTGGTTGACTCCTAGAGACTGATGCCCACAGTTGGCTTTGGTTAAACACTTAAGGTACTGAGGGATATGATAATTTCCCCAGGACACTAGGGGTGTGTTGTGTTATGTAATGTCAGCATTTCATGTTTAACATTATTTATGCTTGTGTTTCTCATGCAGTCTGGTATTGTGTAGCATGGATGCTGTCCAATATCCTGTAATTGGCAGATTGATTAGTGGCTGCATCTTCAAATTTTGTAATACAAAATTGCCACTAATACCTTATGTGACAGGCCCTTATGACCTTTTGTGTTTTTACAGATAAAATAAACTGACCAAAAGTTTTCCAGTAATCTTAAATGTTTAATAAAGGAATTTAGCAAACCCATGTCAGTAGTATCCTTTGCTTGATGCAGGTGAGCTTTGTTTTTTTTCATTAGTCATGATATTGCTAACTTTGTCAGATTCCTATTATTTGAGAATGACAGATCTTCCTCCATCTAACCCAGGTTTTCATTGGCGAATGTGTGTCAGCCAGAGTGTCGTATTTGGAGTTGAGTTTTGATCGTAACAAGGGGATCAAACAGAAGTGTTCAGGACTCATCGCCAGCACAGGTAGGTGTCCGTGTGGTGAGACCTTTGGCTCTTGAGGTTCTCAAGAACATGGGGTCGTAGTGATTTTGAAGTAGCATTTGTTTGTTGATGAAACCTTTCAACTCTTTGGTTTCCAGTATGTAAAGTAATGTTTTAAGGATGCAGTCTTTATGATCAGTAAAAGAGGAAAGGTTCAACAGTAGAAAATGTTATTTCTTAATTACATAAACTGTCTTACTGTCTGTAGAAGAGCATTTTGGTTATTTTGCATGACAATACTAGTGGATCTTTGTCAGTATGATATTCTGATTCAGACATTTCACATCATGATGCTTCTGATAATTAGGCTAATAGTTTGATGAATAAATTCACCAACAAGTTGATTTAATAGCATCCTTACAAATATATGTAATTAATTTGATGATGGAAGATAATGTTACTATCATGATTTTTGTTATTTTTTTTTATACTACCATGTTCTCCATGACTGTCAACCACTACTCCATTATCACAGTCATCATCATCATCTCTAGTAAAAGTACCAATAGTATGACTTGTAAAGTTTAACATACAGGCCATTATACCTTTTATATTATAAGTCAGTGAAGATTACTATCCATAAGAATGTGGCTGTCCCTGCTGAAGTAAGGTTTGAAATCAAGAAAACTAATGGATGTTGGGTGATCATTGCTTATAGTTACCTAGAATGAAAGCCCAAGTGGTAAAGAGGCAAGTTTCACCACATCCTTGAAGTGAGAAAATAGCAATTAAACTTGAGCAATTGTTTTAGTTTCATGGATAGCTTCCTTGAGTCAACTCCTTTGAGTCAACCCCTTAGCAGATATTTGGTTTGGAAACAGTAAAAAATAAAAAGCAAATCTCAGAAGTTGAAAAGTGTGGATGAATCTGCAATGTATGTGGGGGTATGCTGTCCACTGATAGATAGGCTTAGAAGGTTTACATAATGGAGCTGAATGGTGTGTTGTTCTCAAAGTGTCTGTACACAGCTACTTGAAGACCAGTTCTATTGTCTTTCCTGCCAATTTTCTTGGGTATTTGTAGGAAAAAATCAGCCTTAATGTTGTTCTTCAAAATTTAGTCCTCAAACAATGATATTTCAAAACTGAACAACATATAGCATACCTCACTTCATTAGGGAGTACCACAGTTACAGGCCCACCTTGCAATTGATATTTTTTTTTGTAAGGGAGCTTTTTGTTTGTAATGTGCTCATTCTTTTAGTAAAAGTTTGCATTTTTGGTAACACTCACTTTTGCATTTCTGTTCTTCCCCTATTTCTCTATTCTTTATTATTCCTTTTCACCACCTACACCATAGCCATCATCACTTCTGTTTCTTCCATTCCTCTTTAAGCATCATCTAAATCTCCTCGACATTACTGACCACCTCCAACACTGTCTGCTGCAGTATCTATACCACTTTTTTTTCACCATTGCCTCTTCTACCACCAACTGTTGCTGCTAGCACCACACCACATTTGTCAGTTTCCTCCTCCTCCTCCTCCTCCTCCTTCTCCTTCTCATCATCATCATCATCCCCTTCTTCCTTCTCATCCTCCTCCTGTTCCTCTTCTTCCTCCTCATCCTCATCCTCCTGCTCTTCCTCCTTTTCTGTCTCTTCTTCATCCTCATCCTCATCCTCCTGCTCTTCCTCCTTTTCTGTCTCTTCTTCCTCCTCCTCTTTTTTCTGCTTCTTTTTCTTCTCTTGCCCCTCCTCCTCCTCCTCCTCCTCCTCCTCCTCCTCCTCCTCCTCCTCCTCCTCCTCCTCCTCCTCCTCCTCCTCCTCCTCATCCTCATCCTCATCCTCATCCTCCTCCACTGCCACCATCACCTCCACCTTCTTCTCCTTCTCCTTCTCCACTTCCTCCATCTCCTCCTCCTCCTCCTTCTCCACCTCCCCTTTCTTTTTTCTTTCTCATCTCATTCTTCCTCTTCCTCCTCCTCCTCCTCCTCCTCCTCCTCCTCCTCCTCCTCCTCCTCCTCCTCCTCCACCCATCCTCCTCCTCTTCCTCCTCCTCCTCTTCCTTCTCTTCCTACTCCTTTTCCTCTTCCTCCTTATTCTTCTCCTCTACCTCCACTTCTTTCTCCTCCTCCTCCTCCTCCTCCTTTTCCTCCTCCTCCTTTACCTCCTCTTCTGTCTCCATCTGCACCTTTCTTTCTTTTTCCATGTGTATTTTGCTGCATGCAGATACTAAGTCCAAGTTTTTGTAGGTACAATATGGCAGGGAGATACTTATGGCGACACCAGTAAGAGTTTCTGGAACAAAGACGTTTGTGTGTGAGGGCTGACTTTTAGCTTTGGCATTAAGTTTTTTTTTTTATTATTATTACTTGCATGTGAGACTGTAGTCTGTTCCATGGTCTTCTAGGAAAGAGATAAGTCAATTAAATAAAAAGCATTTGCATTAGTAAGTTGTGGATAGACTGGATTCATCATACACAGCAACAAAATGTTAAAATAAAACAGGTTACGTTTGTCTTGTATTACAATACACAAATTTGAGTTAAGGCCATGCTATAAATTTGAAGTTTGCATTAGAGTTCATGGAACAGACTAAGTTAATGCAATTATTTGCTATTGGTGTTGTTGGTATTTTAAATGTTATGGCATGTAGTTTCAATAATGAAGCAAACTTGATGATTTGAGAATTAAAAGAATGTTGCCATATTACTACTCCCTAACATACTTATCAGATGTATTAGCTTTGAAGCTGCATGCTCATTTGTAATAACTATTTGCTTTTGTATGTGTTGTTTATAATAGATATAAACAACCATGGTTAAATCCTCACAAATAAATTCTAGGAAAAATCCTCATTATAGTTAATGGTGGAAGATTTCCACTGTATTGTTTTTTTCTCTTCACTTCTCTTTGTTCCTCTTCATCTTGGATTCCCATTCCTATTATACTGATGAATGTTCTGATGGAAATGAGTTATTAAACAGTGCTTATCTTGTGCACTCTGTTTGATATGTTGTGCGTGTTTTATTGACTGTCAGATCAACATTGATAATATGAAGTAATTCAATTTCCAATTCATGAAGCTATGATAGTTGAATTGTTAAATTACAGTAAGTGTATTTTAATTACAATCTATTTAATAATTTTGTACCTTCACAATTTTATGCAGGGACGGGCTCAACCTCATGGACTTATAATGTGAACAAGTTAACAGAACAAAATATGGAAGAAATCCTGACTATTGTGAAGGAGGAGACAGGCTTTGGCATCCGCGATACAGATCCTTTATTTGTACGCAAGATTACTAATAAGTTTAATGAGATGCTAATCACAAATCCTGGTGAGTTATATGCATCAATAGGAATTTTTTTATGCTGATAATCAATATTGATATCAAAATAACTGTTATAAATATATTTGTATGAGTTGATATAGTATTATTCAAAGTTTATAGTATCTGATTTCCCACTTACATATTTTGCCCATTTTGCAGAGGAGCCACGTATGGTGTACACTATTAGGGATCAGCTGGTCTCGTCGCCCATGAGAAGTGAATGTGTCAAGCCTAGGGGATTTGCTAGGTCAATAGGTGTAAAGTCTCGTTGCTTTGATGCTTCTTTGGTGATTGATGGGGGTCTATCCTTCCCCTTCAATGATGGGACGCGAGCCCTTCTGGAGATTCATGATGTGGACGCTCTCCGGACAGTGACCCTGCATGAGGATCCAACAGAAGTTTCTTTCAAGCACTGATAGAACGTGTTGAAGAAATGCTTCATAATTTGCAAACAGGACACAGGAAATGTTTTTGGTGTTGAGTAGGAAAAGTAACAGAATTTTCAACATTAATACTATGAGGTGCTCATTGTCTAGTCATACTGGGACAGAGTAAGTATTTATGCCTTGGACATAGACATTTTGACATGAACTTAGAGTATCTTCATTGGCAAGTACAAGGAGTGTTATTTAGGAAAGTGGAATGTGGAAATATCTTGCCATTAGTGAATGCAGGAGTTTGTAATGAGGGGAAAATGGTAGATTTAAGTCAGGGTTGTACATAAGTATCTTGTGATTATTGAACTCTCACTTAAACATTGTCACAAATAATAAGCACCTTATTTGGTTATTGAGCAATAGTTGGGGGCTATTTTGCAACGGCAATATGTTTTGTGTAATAGGTAATTTGGTTCAAATGTGTATATATAGCTTTATTATAGAATTTCTTTCTTACATGATTAAATACCTATTTACTGGGCATTTATATTATGAATCTATAACTTGTGATCATTGTTTTGCTCATTAGTTGTTACTTATAGAGTGAGTAGAGATGTACATGCTTTATTGATGTGCTAAAACCCTTTCATTTTCAAGTGCTGTTTTTTCTCTTAGATCCATTTTGTCCCTATAACATGAAAGGCACACTTTGCTTATCATACAGAGAACAGGGCATGCAAATATGATCCAGTAAGTTACTATTATCATTAACAGTATTATTGACACGAGACTTGACACGTTTCTTCCCAACTTTTGATACACTTTATCAAGTGGTAAGGAATTTAAATAATAGCTGTTTATTGCAGATTGCCATATTTCACCAGCGTAAACTTCCTTCTGCCAAGACTCATGGTGGAGTATGCATTTGTTTTTTTGTTAAGTCATTATGGTTTGACATTTCTGTGTATAAATTTTTTATGTATCTTTTTATGTATCTTCAACAAACAGAGATAATTACCATTAGTGAAAATCATCAGAGCCTTCATAATAAGAAGAGGTGTACTAACATGGATAATTCATGTGTTAAACAAGATAGCAAAGCCTTTATTTGATTTATCCAACTTTAGATGTCACAGACAATTTGTATCTCCTGCTCTTTTACGAAATATCTCATGGTTGTCTATGAAATACCTTGTGCTGATTTAGGAAGTATAGATGTCTTGGAAAATGTAAAACTGGTTGGAAGTCCAGGTATATGCTATTCAACATTATATTTAATGTTGACAGCATAAACAATAAGGAACATTTTATAGGCCACCAAAGTGGATTTCCATGCATGTCAAATTACTAGGCTTGATGATGAATTTGAGATAGCAGCGGGGTATATTAGTGGTGTAAAATGTTACAAGAGCAAATATTTGTCTTTTTAGATATTGATGTTAATTATCATCTTTTTTAAACTGCTTACTTATACTCCAGTTTTGTTGACCAAACATAAGGCTTCTATCTCCAAGCAGAGAGTTGTTACAAAAAGAGACAAATGTAGTTTCACTAAACTGTATGATAAAGCACATGCTTATGGGAGAAAAGTCGAAGTTCACAAGAGACATTTCATACAATTTGAAATACAGATTTCGTCCTTTTATATTTTGTTGTGCCTCTGAGCTCAGTAATGTGTAGCATGTTATGTATTCTAATACATCCTTTTTCATCTATTTCATTAATCGTATTCATGCAGATTCATGACCAGTTTCAACTTTTGATCATATATAGCAACTTGGACATCATGATTTATAAGGATGTTTATTTTAGGAAGTTTTTCATGTTCTTTGGGATATGGTCTCCTATGCTTCCAGTTGTATAAAGGAAACTAAGTGTAAGACATGGATTGAGGACAAATTATCTCAATGGAAATCTTTAAAGGAATAACAATTTGTTGTACTGTGATGTTTTCACCCAGTCATTACACACAAAGATTATTATATCTCTCGTTTTATTTAATTTCTGTTGCAATGTAGTACATAGTTTATGCTTCTTATCAAAAATACATTAAACTTACACCAGTCCCTCCAAACCTTCATTCCATTTTTCTTTCACATTTTATAGATTATCATTATTAGGTGAAAGGCCTCCATGAACCTTGCTCTGCCTCAAAATGTCTGGTCACATGTATTCTGTTATTTATTAGTTAGGTCACTTTCCCATGAGTAATTTATAACTCAGG
>NC_091551.1:27513972-27521472 GCF_042767895.1 Penaeus vannamei | reverse complement strand
GGGACTACCTACCCCCCATAGAATGGATGGGGGAGCGGTACCCGGCTTTTGCCCCCCTCCCACTCAACTTTCGAGGATATTCCCTTTACACAAACAAACGCAAACAGTGCAATCCCTTAATCATCCAATATGTTGAGAATATCGACCCCTGCAACTAGAGAGGGCAGCTACGATTGAATCGTGTTCAAAGTGAAATAACCATTATGCCAAGTATTATCTAAATAAAAATGTCAGACATTTTAGTGCAGTAATTAATGAGTATCTCTCTAAAGCTGCTAAAATCCAGGAACTTAAGGGGACTTCGGCCCCTGGACACACCCTGGCGGTATCAGACCCTGGCTTTGACTCCCACTTCAAAATACCTTCCTCCTGACCTTCCTTCGCCTATGAATATTCTTTCATTCAGGGGGTGAGCTGATGATTCCATTGGAGTAGCTAACAAATGCTAGGAAACACATATTCTTTTTTGCCAATTTTGTCAAATTGTATTGACCCAAAGATGCCGTATTTTTGCTTGAACAGCAAAGTGATTACCCGAGGAATCCTTGTTCCATTTATTAGTGATACCGGTCACAGTTTCGGAGGCGCCAAATAAAGCCATGGATACTCAAATACGCTTGTCCCAAGTGTAAATTTAATTCATACACTGTCGTGACTGAATCTGCGCGCAGCAGTGCAAGTAGCGTGACGGACGACGTTATTAGTGGTAGAAGTTCACCAAACAACTTGCAGTCTTGTTTCTCCCCCTTCTCTGAGATAAAATAAGCAAGACAGCTGATACAGAGAAAACGCAGGAAAGGTTTCTCGTTAGGTCAACATTCTGTCGCGTTCTTTGGATTTTGTGTATTGCTTTTACTTCCGCAGCGCTAACCCATTCGCCGGACGATTTTACGAGTAAAGATGCATTGTGTCCGTGTGTATTTGCATTGTCATTCTCAGAGTATTCATTCAGAATTCAGTTTTATTTATTTCACTTAAATTTTGCTGACTGTTTTCTTCTTTTTTTCTTTAACAAGTGTAAATGATGCATACATTTAACGGAATGCAGCGAATCGACAAAACGTAGACAATATAATGGCCAAAACAATATATTACAGCATCACTTTTTTATCAGTATTTTAGACGAAATAATCTTGAAGAAAGTGACTGGGTTAGAGTTGTGTTAATACCAGTCATACTGCAGGTGACCACATTCATTCATGTTCACACACCTGTGCGCGCGCGCACACACGCACACGCACGCACACACACACACACACACGCACGCACGCACGCACGCACGCACGCACGCACGCACACACACACACACACACACACACACACACACACACACACACACACACACACACACACACACACACACACACACATACACACACACATGCACACAACAAAATTGATCAGTGTATCTTTTACATATCTCGTATATCAGATTTTTTTTTTTTTTTTTTATCAAACAGTCCAGCTAACCAATACGCTTATGTTCAGCTAGGATCACAAGCTATCTCAAATGAAGCTCAAGTCATCCATATTAAGAGACAATGCACTTTTATAACGGGATCTCTCAATTAATTTTTAGTTTAGTTTAGTCCTTTATTTACCACCCTGGCTAACTGCACAGGCGTGGGCAAGCTGTGGTACATTTGATACATGGTCAAAGCATTATATAATAGTATTACAGTGTAAATCTAGATCATAAAATTATTACGGTCTAAAATATATCATTTAAAAGAAAAGAACAAACAGTAATTTATCTACTCATCTATCAAGCCGGCATACGGCTTGGGCGTGGAAAGGCAATGTAACATTTGATATGTGGTCATGTGATACTACATTCCAAATTTAGGATATAACATAATTATATCTTCCAAGACATCAGATGATATGATGTAGTTACATAGTTCTCCATACCTCATGCTAGGTGGTCTGAAAGGCTGTATTACATGGCACTCTGAGATATAATGTACAAGTGTTCGCTTATATTCTTCATTGCATAATTTACACTTCGTTTCTTCAACATTACAGGCTGTACTGATCTGCCAGTACAATCTATATCCCAGCCTGATTCTTGCGGTCACAATATCACACTGTCTTGTTCTTGTTTTGTATGAACCATAGATGAAAACATCTTGCATAAACCGGTCATAGTGCTTTATGCTACAGCTTTCAGGCCGTTGAGAATTAATCAAGTCAGACAAGTTCTCTTTGAAGGAAGTTTTAATTATGTGTGAAATCCTAGCAAGAGGTACTCCAAGATCTATATCCACACTTTGCTTGCCACATGCTGATTTTGCTAGGCGGTCAGCATGATCGTGCCTGGGGATTCCAACATGCGATGGTATCCACACAAAACGTATATCATGGCCTCGTTCTTTTGCACGATACACATTTATCCTTATGTCATTTGCAATATTTCCTGCACCTTTGTCTAGTGTGTTCAATGCCTGGAGAGTACTCTGTGAGTCGCAGAAAATGACTCCTGAGCCTTGACTTGATAGAAATTCGGTGGCTATGAGCATTCCTGCCAACTCAGTTTGCGTAGTGCTAGCCCAGTCATGAATCCGCCTACAATCCTGGTGCTGCAAAATATTGTTTTTATATACGACAAAAGCGCATCCTGCTCTACTCCCAGACTGCAAGGATCCATCAGTGTAGCATTCATACGCTAAAATGTCCACTGGGCGAGACCGTTATGTTTGAAATAGGTCTGACATTTCCCGTAGTAAATGTATGGCCATTTGTGCCGTTGTTTGATCATGTGCGTTTAGTTGAAGAGATGCAGCCAAGGCGAACACATCCGGACTCACACTTGTGGGCTGGCGGGAGTTCAGTAAGCTCTGCAGTACAGGTTGCTTGATGTTTGGAAAATTAAAGGCGATGGCCATAAAAAAGTTCTCAAGTAAGAATTCTTTTTTTGAATTACAGGATTCAATTACTTCTTATATAGGATACCAACATAGATGCCATACCACAGTGCTACTAAAACTAAATTCCGTAGGTTTCGTTGTTTCATATGTTCATATATTAATGTCTTGTATTGGTAGCAGGGTGAAAATAATAGAAATTCCCTTTGCTTCCTATTCCTACACCTAACTGGGGTTTGATGGCCACCGGTGAGTGCATAGCTATGTATATGATGCATGATCTAGCACATTTGGCATCTTTGGGCCACTTCATTGGTGGTTTCAAATTTTCATGGGAAACTACTCTATGGATTTTAAGGTTCATTTCAAATCATCACTTGTAATAAATGCATAACCAACACCATTGTGTAGTAATTATTTCCTTGTTTTCATTGTGCTTACTATCCTACCAGTCTCTATGGTATTTTATTATGTTTTGATATGCATCAGAAATTTATTCTCCTGAAAAAAAAATTAAAAAAATTGAGGATAACATTTCAGCATTCTCTTAATACTTTTACATAGGGATTTCTCATCTTATTGTTAACATATCTTGACTTGTGACTAGCTTTCCAGAAACTGCTTGGTAGATCATTCTAATGACTAATGCAGTTACTTTTCAATTTCTTATCTAAAAATCTATATAATTACCTTTAAACCAATTGATGTTCCCCTTACAGTAAAGAACAAAGGATAAACATGAAACTTATTTGTGAATATATTTATTTGCAAATCATAAGTTTCTCATGTATGAAAAGTGCAAAATGTATTACATACAATATCACCTACACATGAGGACATCTACCCACATCTTCTATTCAAGACAATCATTCAAAGCCAAAGCCTAAAATATATGTGAAAACCGCTAAAAGTTGAGCAAATACAAAACACTTCAGTCATATTAACAAATGGGCTTGCAGACAGTTTAACATCCAACATTTATTCTCATTTCAGTAAACCAAAATTCAACTGGTTTATTGCAATCCACCTAGTGTACTTAGTTGTACTGTTGAAAAGCAAAAGATTTTCCTTTAACACATTATCAATCTATACATATAAAAGTTTTTAATAAGAGTACTGACACATTTAGAAGCTTCTCTGAAATCATCTTTGATAGTACGGTGTGGACCTTGAATTCTAAAAAGTTTATGTTAAAACAGTACTCCTATAATGTTTACAACACTGAGACTTCACTAATCCTAAATGCCTCTCATTTGCCTCAACCAATCTGGATATAACTATTCCATTTTAGCTGAGGAATCATCAGCATTTTGCAGTTTGATTTCTACAAGAAATCCTTCTCTATGGTTATTTTTCTTATCTTTTCTGGAATGCTATTCATTAATAAGTGCCCTAAAGAAGATACAATATATTTTTTCTAATCTCTCAAATGTCTTCCAACACTTACTGGTATTACAACCCAAAGAAATTTAAATAAGTTCTATGATATAAAATCTTGTAGTTTCATGAATAAAAATAATTTCTCTGTCTGTAGAGACCTAACACAAAAGCCTAATGTATCCAAAAACTGGGAATAAACAAATATATTCAACAAATTGAAAGATTTATCCAGCTCCATAATCCACTTTACTAAGAAACAGAGTAATCTACTTATTTTCTCCCAGTCCCTACTACTTCAAGACTTTTGTCTGGGTGTGTTTATGCCTTTCCCTCTTAGCTTTTTAACCAATAGATAGTGAAGTAGATGACAAGTGTTACAATTATATATTTTTTAAATGTAATTCAAATATAACAGATTTTATCCACTTCCACCAAATGCCCTCCACCACTGAGTTGAATTCCTGCAGGAATTGAAACAAAAACTATTAAAGGATAATTGTATTCCTATCAATCTGTATACTTAAATATTTAACAGGTCTATTTGTTGGCTAAATTGATACTTTCACAGGTGAGAGGAAAGGCAAAAAAAATTATTCATGGTTTTCGGATCTGTTGAGGTTTCAAGTTTGACTCAAAATGGCAGAGATTTTGTGTTTCCCTTATCAATATGGCTGTGTTTCATTGCCTTTACATACTTCTTCAAAAGGCATCCACCCTAGAGCAGAATAATCAGCTAAGAAACATGGAAAAGGTCAACAGCAATGATGAAAGGACAGAAAAGTGCACCACAGACCTAATGGTTAAGGCAGTTATGGTGATGTTAATTTTTCTCTCCAACATTATATTCTCTGAAATTTGAAAGTAATCCAATTTGAGTTCTGTTGTCTTATTCAGGACAATACAAGCCTTCTCTGTGATAACTAACCAGAACTGGTGTAAAATGGTCAACATTAAAATTGATTTTTCTTTCTCTGAGGGGGGTGGGATGGGGGCAGGGAATAATGGGGGCAGGGAATAAACAAGAGAGAGAGAGAGAGAGAGAGAGAGAGAGAGAGAGAGAGAGAGAGAGAGAGAGAGAGAGAGAGAGAGAGAGAGAGAGAGAGAGAGAGAGAGAGAGAGAGAGAGAGAGAGAGAGAGAGAGAGAGAGAGAGAGAGAGAGAGAGAGAGAGAGAGAGAGAGAGAGAGAGAGAGAGAGAGAGAGAGAGAGAGAGAGAGAGAGAGAGAGAGAGAATCACACATAGAGAAGGGGACAGAAACAGACAGACAGTGACAAACATAACTTGCTTAACATTAACAAAATTTTTGGCAATGATTCTTTTAACAATACAACAGAAAAAGTTAATTTCAGAGGTTACAAATCCACATAGCTATCTGTACTCTACTCTCCTGAATTCTAATACATTAAAACTACTCTAACAACAATACATAAACACTATAATTAAAGAAAGAAAGAAAAAAAAAAACATCCAGTGTCACAAATACTTTCCGCAGTCATTCCATCACTCATGACTAGTTTCACATATATAGACTTTTCATCTGCAGCAACAGACTTCAATTCTGTAATGAATAACAACACTGCAAAAATTATTGCATATTGCGAACTTTACCTGAAATTACTTACAACACTACTTCATAAAAATGCCTCCTTTGATTTGTGTTTACAAAGGCAAATAAGGGCTGCCAAGGGACTAGAATTTTTACAACTGTATGATAAACATAAAAATGGTCACTTTGTACATTCGTATGATATGATGTGATTCTGAGAGCCAAATGCAAGTAACAGCATATCGCATATGCTTTCTGGGAAAGAATGAAAAGGTTCATCAATATTGTCACCAAGTTAAACACATTCTAAAACAAAAACAGAATAAAAGAGGTGAGAGGAATGAAACAGATTCCTATTAATCAAGAGACAATACCTGATCCCATACTTATTGTTATTAAGCATAATTTTTGTATACATTACACCAGATTCAGCATTATAAAAATGGGCTTTACCAAAAATGCCACCACTGATGCTCTGATCCAGTCAAACCCTAATCTTGCTTCTCGACGAGCCATGATTACACATTTCACTTTGTGCAATGAGTGCCGATGCCTAATATAATTACCAATTAAAGAGGCCCAACCTAACCCACTCATTTCATGAATGTGAATGGTGGGGGCCTAGTCATCAAGACTACAACATACTGTATAAGGCCAATGCTGGCATAAAAAAAGAAAGAGAAAAAAAAAACTGCACATTCAACATTTCATACTTATAGGTTTCTCCTCATTAGTTTACTCATATGCTGCTTTTTTAACTAGACTAAATTCTCAATATCTTTTTTTTTAACATTTAGAAATTCATTGTAGTTAATCACAATTTCCAATCAACAGACACACCCAACACTGCCTGGTTAAATTCATGGAAATAATGGTTATTTTGACCATTAGAATATACCAAAGAAAGCCAAAAAGACTGGTATATTATAATATCACAGACCATAGAAAAATTACTCTATTTAGCCTTTGCTTTGCCTAAAGTTTATTCATTGGCCTTACAAAGTAAAATAGCTAAAACTATTGCCCTTTCTCTAGGAACTACTGTGAATACAGGATATCACATTGTACAACAATCTTTGTTTGACTATACTCTACAGGTTTTTCTTTTTCTTTCTGTTTTTTATTATTATTATTTTTTTTTTACTGACAGAAGCTCTGCTCTTTGCTGGCTCAACATTCATGTTTTTAATATGTATGTGTTGTGTATGATTATGCATGTGCTTGTGTATGTGTATGTACATATATACTGTATATACTCCAAAACCATATCTCTCATGACCAGATTTCTCTATATCTACGAAGAAATAGACTCACTATGCAACTTCAAACATCCTAAAGTAAACTCTATCTCATATAACCCAACGTGGTCACATGTTTTCTTCCTTGTATCTCTGTATAAGTGTTCTTAGGGTACGATTTGGAGTTAGTGTAAGGTGGGAGAGCTTCTCATTGGTCATTGGACTTGTCCGCTTGCCACTGGCCAGCCAGGCTTCCATTGCTATTCTCTCGTAGGTGAATCCATCTGAAAGGAAAGTTTTCCAAAAATTGTATTTCCACTCTTGATATGTTATGTGCTTTTAAGACTACCAAATCAGACACTATATGTTCTTTTAGTTCTGTGTAACATCCACAGTCTTCCTATTTGTAATCAGTAACTATCTTCTTACCAGCACAAAGGACGGGATCATCTATTAGCTCTTGTGTAATGGGG
>NC_091551.1:27489706-27490972 GCF_042767895.1 Penaeus vannamei | reverse complement strand
GTGTGTGTGTGTGTGTGTGTGTGTGTGTGTGTGTGTGTGTGTGCATGTGTGTGCATGTGCATGTGTGTGTGTGTGTGCATGTATGTGCATGTGCATGTGTGTGCGTATACATGTGTATGTGTATGCATGTACAAGTGTGTGTGTGTGTATGTGTGTGTGTGTGTGCATGTGTGTATGTGCATGTGTGTGTGTGTGCATGTATGTGCATGTGCATGTGTGTGCGTATACATGTGTATGTGTATGCATGTACAAGTGTGTGTGTGTGTGTGTGTGTGTATGTGTGTGTGTATGTGTGTGTGTGTGTGTGTGTGTGTGTGTGTGTGTGTGTGTGTGTGTGTGTGTGTGTGTGTGTGTGTGTGTGTGTGTGTGTGTGTGTGCGTGCGTGCGTGCGTGCGTGCGTGCGTGCGTGCGTGCGTGCGTGTGTGTGTGCGTGTGTGTGTGCGTGAGTGTGCGTGGAGAAAAAATCGCGGAGAAACATCAATAAGCAACAACAACGATGGTTTCCGAGGGCCCTGCAAGATGCATAAATCTGCAATGCAACGTTCCCCTCAAACTTTCAGCAGGCGCGCCTTGGCTAAAGGTCCCGGGTCTTTTTGGCTTTGTGCTGATAAACTTACGCCTCTGGATTTTCGAATCACTTTATCTCAACTGTTGGGAGAAGACTAATGATTTTAACAGTTTGTTTTTTTGTTTAACAGTTCAATTTGAGACGAATCGACAGAGGGTGTTCTTTTCTTTATATACTTGTTCATTTCGTCATTCTAATCAAAGCCACGTGGTGTGACTAGCGGTATTGCAATGATGAAATATTTTACAATTGTACATAAGTACATTTCAGCAATCGGCATTAACAATAACATTCTGAAACATCGGAAATCGGCACAGAACTATTCTGAAAAATCGAAAATCGGCAGGGAACATCTCTGAAACATTGGGAATCGGCATAGAACTACTCTGAAATAACGAAAATCGGCATGGAACTATTCTGAAATATCGAAAATCGGCACGGAACTATTCTGAAACATAGGAAATTGGCAAGGAACTATTCTGAAATATCGAAAATCGCCATGGAACTATTCTGAGAAATCGGATATCGGCAAGGAACTATTCTGAAATATCGGAAATCGGCACGGAACTATTCTGAAACGTTGAGAATCGGCATAGAATTATTCTGAAATATCGAAAATCGGCACAGAACTATTCTGAAACATCGGAAATCGGCACAGAACTCTTCTGAAATATCGGAAATCGACACGGAAAAAGCAA
>NC_091551.1:27482206-27484706 GCF_042767895.1 Penaeus vannamei | reverse complement strand
ACATCTATAAGCGTGTGCTTTCTTCTTGTAAATATTGTATTTATATAATGTGAGTATGAATATGTATAATTGTATATCTATGCATCCACAGGTTTATTGTATACTCTGTAAGTATTAAGAATTCTGGCTAGTTGCAGAATTGTAAAGTTTTACCTTGAGTTAAAAGCAAGGCATATCAAGCTTATATAACAAGTTATGTAATCCATAATCAATCCATAGCCTCACACAGCCCCGTCTATTGTGTCTTCTTACCTGCCACTCCCTTCAGTTCACTAACATCACCTGGTCCTAAATTATAATTAATACCTACTGACTCATATTACCAAATGACTCTTACCATGATAATTATTTGGCAACATCACTATCTGTGTCATGTAACCAAAACCACAATTAAACAACCACTGTAAATAAAAAGGAGAATCTATTCATCTTTCATTTGTGTGTTCAGTGCTACAGTTGAAATATCAAATAAATTTATAAGGTTTGAAAAAATTCATATCATTTGTTTATTTTCGTACCAGCGACTTCCTCCTAAAGGTTGATGTGAATAAGCTTAAGCTCAGTACTCTTACGTGCATAGAAAAATACAGTTGATTTTAATAAGTTGCAAAGACCCAGACACTTAAACAGACGACCATGAAATCTTATCTGCATGTTCTGTATAGACCCATAGCTTCTATCTTGAAGCTAATGAAAACCTACCATTCCCAGGTAAATCAATGGGGAGGGTTTCCCTTGAGGCTTGGGACTAACCGAGGTAATGCCACGCACCACCAGAAAATGCACTCCTACTTCCGTTTTCTGTTATTCCTCATGGTACACATTCTATGATCAGAAAAAAAAAAGTATCTCAAATCAGCATTTTTTTTTTCTCTGTAATCATATCATTAAATACTCTCACATTTTTGTTCATTTCTTCCTTTTTTTATCTTGACAGTCTCTTTACTTCTATACAATCCAAACTTTGAAGACATAGCAAAAAAAAAAAAAAAAAAAAAAAAAAGGTAAAGATATAGTAATCTGCAAGTTATCATACTCATCAGTTAATGTAACATGTTGGGAAACTTAAAGCCACTGCATTAATCAGGTAAAATTTCATCTAGTTCTCTAGAGTCAAATATCAAATATAAATCAAATGTACAGTAAATAAAGCGCAAAAGAAAGTAGTCATTATGTACTGCATATTTTCTTCTAATGAAAGCGAAAACTGTGACAGAAACTGAAATGCCTAATAAATATATAGAGTAATAGACAATCTGACATGCAGAATCTTTGAAAACTGGGATTGTTAAATTGATATGAACTTTCTATGTATATAAGGTTTAAGATAAAAAAAAAAAAAGCAAAGAAAGTCATTGAGAAAATAGTAATGATGTACAATACAGTATCGTTTTCTTTTGCTTACTGAAAACTGAAATACCTAATAAATATGAGTAATGAGATAATCTGTGATGTGTAGCACTTAAAAAAAGGAACTATTAGATATCTGTCAACTTTATATGTGTATAGGGTACCCACAGGCAAACCATATTTTAACTTAGATTTTTCATGTCTCTACACATAAAACTTTTAAATCTTTGTAGACAAAATGAAAAACAGTATTGCTATACAAAGATGATTTATATCTGCATTTCAATCCTCGTCACATCCAGCTGCATGCATTGCTCATTTATTTCAAAGAAACTGCTATAATATTTCATTAATCTATGAAATAATTTACTACATTAAAAAGTTTATTTTGTGGAAAGCTGAAACATTATGTTCAAAGCTAATCTCAAATATTATCAAAAACCATTTGAAATAGCTGACATGCCTCTTGGAACTCTAGTAAAGTCCAACAAACCTCCACTGTGTACAGTCTGTTAAGATAATGCTTATTGATCATGATCTATTTGGTGATTACCCTTAAATTAAGACCCAGTCTAAGCTTTCCGAACATAAGCGGCTGAGGAATTTTAGTCTGTCCCAAACCATGAAGCAGTAGGCCTTGGTAACTGCAAACTGTTGCACCATTCACTATGCTGAAGTTTAGACTAGTAGTAGGCTATCGAACATGGATCACTGCAATTACAAATTAATAGAATGCAAACAATATAAAAATGCCACCAATAAATAGTTAAAATCCTTATTTAAAGTAGAATGAACCTAAATAAACCTTATGCAAGTTATTTTTTTTACTTGAGATGTAGTTATGGTCTTAGATATTAATGAAGTGTTTGCATATGTTTCTAAATAGAAAAATGAAAAAGAAATAAACCAGTTGGAAAGCCCATGTTAAAATTATTTATTTAACAATAAAGTAAATGAAGATATTACAACCAAGATATGTTGAATAGTGATTTCCAGGTAATTCTGAATTTTTGTATTGATATATCTATCAATATTATAAAAGAAGCAGTTACAAGTGGATAAAACCCACAGAATATGGCAACTAAATATTCTTAGGTTGATTTACATTCATGTTTATTAATTTTGTTTCAAACGGATGTGGTTCCATTTA
>NC_091551.1:27474706-27477206 GCF_042767895.1 Penaeus vannamei | reverse complement strand
CAACAGGTACACGTCTCGCTCAACTGTCCAGTGCTGACTACAGTTCTGTGCCTCAGTTCTGCTGACATCTGGTCCTCTCACCAGCAAAGAGTTGGAAGTCTACAATAAAGTTGGGGCGTGACAAGTTACTCTGACACTTTCAAGGCTCACCAGCTAAACTTTCCGCACTTAGCACTGTTGCAGAATAAAAGTACCAAACAAAAAATGCTGTTACTTACAGCAGACACAGACACAGACACACACAGACACAGACACAGACACAGACACACAGACACACACACACACACACACACACAGAGGGAGAGAGAGAGAGAGAGAGGGAGAGAGGAAGAGAGGAAGAGAGGGAGAGAGGGAGAGAGGGAGAGAGGGAGAGAAGGAGAGAAGGAGAGAAGGAGAGAAGGAGAGAAGGAGAGAAGGAGAGAAGGAGAGAAGGAGAGAAGGAGAGAAGGAGAGAAGGAGAGAAGGAGAGAAGGAGAGAAGAAGAGAAGAAGAGAAGGAGAGAAGGAGAGAAGGAGAGAAGGAGAGAAGGAGAGGAGAGAAGGAGAGAAGGAGAGGAGAGAAGGAGAGAAGGAGAGAGGGAGAGAGGGAGAGAGGGAGAGAGGGAGAGAGGGAGAGAGAGAGAGAGAGAGAGAGAGAGAGAGAGAGAGAGAGAGAGAGAGAGAGAGAGAGAGAGAGAGAGAGAGAGAGAGAGAGAGAGAGAGAGAGAGAGAGAGAGAGAGAGAGAGAAACAAACAGAAAAAGTGGGTATGTGTATAGGTGAGTTGACAAGCTCAGATATACATGAAAAAAATATATTAGCAATTAACTTTGCTTTATGTCTATAGAGAGTCATTTGATTATTTTCTAGAATCATAAACTTTTTTTTTTTTTTTGCATTACATAAAAATAAATCCAAGCAAATCTTTTGGTAACTTGGGATCGAAGAGTTTTGAACTTAGAAATCATTATTGAGCATTCTAGGGTATCCTTAAAGCCTTATATCAACTAGACATCTGTCACAGGATGCTCTCCCTCCTTTTTCTTAATAATTAGTATATGAGGTCATATTATCCATGGAACAGATGAATTTTAAGAAGTACAATGACATTTATTTACCACAAATTTAACAATGATTTAAGTCTGCACAAGCAGCGTTTATGGTGAATTGGAAAAGGGACATTGATGAGAATGACTAATGCTAGTCAGTAATATGCAAATTTTGTGTTCTCAAGATTTAATAACAAGATGTTTACTATTTATCTTGCAAGACACACTGCATCCTACATCCCTTCTTCAAGTGTTTCCCTTCTCTGAATCCACTCCCTGGGTGCTCATACCATCCACCCAGTTAATTACAATTTCTCACAAATGGATTAAAATCAAATACTTATTGCATATGTTAATTTTATTACTTGGCAATGGTAACAGTGTAGTGTTCAGAGTTTTAAAGCTTCAATTAACATAAATAAAAACATGAACTGTATTGTTAGAAAATCAGTTTATGAAATAGAAAAAACGAAAATTAGTATATGAAAACAGTAATTCTAAAAGCTCAAGAGTGTACTTAAAATAAAAATTTGCAATATCAGAGTCCAGAGAAATCCAAACATCCATTTTTGTATAAAGTTATGGATCTTGATATGGTCGTCCAAATAAACAGACCAAATTGATGCTTATTTCTCTTTGCAGGTTACCATTTTCAGCATCTAAGTAATGAAATTTTCACATAAATTAGCATATTGTATGTTTACATAAAATACACAGAGTAACACAGATCATCAATGTAAAGTGTTTATGATGAATCAGTTACTGGTTGTAAATTTCTTGATAAATAATAACAAAATAATCCTTCATTGACACTACATTTAAACATCTAAAACAATCGAAAAACAAAACAATGTACCTTCCCTTCTTTAGTTTTAACTTGAAGTCAACAAATACTCAACAATGATGAAATTCTCTACAATGATAATATTACAGAAGATTCTTTGCTAAATATTCATCCTTTCTTATGTCACACCTTTCTTTGTAATCATTCACATTTCATTTTCCTCGTTTGATTTAACAGCACCAAATTCTAAAATAAATGCAAATATTTGGATTACCTGGTCATTGAATTTACTGTATCTTTACTGCAAACAAAAATGTATCATCCAGAAATTTTTATGAAAGGACAATAAAAATATAAAAACATAAGCAATCTATAAATAAATCTAAGATAAAATAAACATGCCATAAAGGTACAACAATATATAGTACAGTAATACAGAGAGACCTATCCACATATGCTGTATAGAAAGATCTCAGCTAAAACAATATTAAAAAAGGCTATAATCTCAAATTAAGAAGTACAATAATCTCATGATTTAAAAAAGAAACACTTAAAATAACATTCTCAAATCCATCCATATGAAAATAGCTTTCATAATACACCACCATTTAAATACCTCTGAAAGGAGAAGTGGAATTATCCAGCAAAATATACACATGTATATGGAAAGTAAGCTGAGATATAGATATG
>NC_091551.1:27471883-27474206 GCF_042767895.1 Penaeus vannamei | reverse complement strand
TTTTGAAAACTGTTTGGAGAGGCAAAGGGAAAGGTTCTTATTGAACCCCAAGGATACTGAATAGACCACAAGACCATTAGAGAGAAATGTTAGTGGTTTTGACATAGAAAATACATATTTTTCTTTTCTTTTTCTTTTGTTGCTTTTATTTTACTCCTTCATTATTGACTCACTTTTATGAAGCTTAGTATCTCCTTTCTTCCAATAAGCCTATCAAGATGATCATCATAAGAAGCTTAAGCCTACAAAATTCCCCAGAAGAATTACCCCCAGGGCTTTTGCTTGCTGCGCACGTCACCCTTCGCAGCATTAATGGCTTGAGTTTCCTTTGCCAAGCAACTGAAGCCGAGCAAGTTAGCACTGAGGTTAATGGCCCCCGTCTCACTTGCTCCCAGAAAGGTTAAACAAATCAATACCTACGTTAAGCTTCCCCCACCTGGACGACGCTTGCATGTGGTCACTATCACAGCTGCGTCACTGTTATTATGGATCATAAATAACTGCAGCGACATGCAACATTGAAACCTTGAAAGTGGTGCAAGGGGAAGGGAAACTCTTGTCCATTTGGAATGTTCTTTCAGTATTTTTTATGTTGGATTCTGTATTTTTTTCAGTATTTTTTATGTTGGATTTTGTTGTGCCTCTTGTGTATGTTTTTCTCTGTCTCTTTTTTTCTCTCTCTCCTTATTTTTGTTGTAGTTGTTCTTATTTGTCTTATTCATCCTCTTTTTTTTATGTGATTATTTTTATTTTCTCATTCTTCTTCACATGCATCTTTATTTACCCTTATTCCACCTCCTCCCTACTCTTCTTTTTTCCTTCTCTCCTTCTTCTTCTCCTCCTCCTTCTCCTTTTTGCTCTTCTCCTTCTCCCTCTTTCTACTCCTCCTCCTCCTCCTCCTCCTCCTCCTCCTCTACATTTTACTTCTCTTTCTTTTCCAAATCTGTTTCTGCCCCCCTTATTTTTGCTCCTTTTCTCTTTTTCCACATCCTCTCCTTGCTTTTGTTATTCAGTATCTTTTTATTGTTATTATTATTAGCGGTGGTAGTAGTAGTATTAGTATTGTCATTATTTTTTTTTCTGTTGCTATTACTATTGTTCTTGTTCTTGTTTTTATTATTATTATCACTATTATTAGTAGTAGTATTGTTATTATTATTACTATTATTATAATGATGATAGTAATTATTATTATTTTGATTTTGACTTTTACTGTTATTGTTTTGTTTTTTTCATTGTGATTATTATTATTATTTTAGTTTTCATCATCATTATTATTATTTTACTATTCATTATTATTTTTATTATTTTTTTCTATTATTATTATTGTTATTATTTAAATTTTCATTATTATTATTATTACTACTACTACTATTATTATTATTATTATTATTATTAATAATATATTCTTCACATTCTTCTTTTTCTCCTTTACATTCTTTTTCACATTCTCTTTCTTCTTACCATTTTTCACATTCTTTTTCATATTTAGTCTTCATTCCAGACATTATTTGTCTTCTTTGTCTTCCTCTTTGTGGTCTACCTCTAATGCAACTTCTACTTTTTTTCATTTTTTTTTTTATGTTCTGGTCTTCTTTGCATTCATTTCCCTTCCCTTTTCTGTCGTTATCCTCTCATCTTTTTCTTCCTCCTCTTCATAAACTGCTGATTATCAGAAAATTTGCATATTTTCCCCAGGGAGAAATGGTGCTTGAAAGACCTTACCCTGTAAAATATGGCAAATTGGATGTACCAGCTCCATGGTATTGGTGAGTCAGCACATGGTTGTCAAGGGAGAAGGAGAGAGAGAGTTTGAGGGAGAGAGAGGGAGAAAGAGTGAGAGAGGGATAGAGGGAGAAAGAGGGAGAGAGGGATAGAGTGAGATAGAGTGAGAGAGGGATAGAGGGAGAAAGAGTGAGAGAGAGATAGAGGGAGAAAGAGTGAGAGAGAGATAGAGGGTGAAAGATTGAGAGAGAGATAGAGGGAGAAAGATTGAGAGAGAGATAGAGGGAGAAAGATTGAGAGAGAGATAGAGGGAGAAAGATTGAGAGAGAGAGCGAGAGCGAGGGAGAGAGAGAGAGAGATAGTGGGAGAAAGAGAGATAGAGAATCAGAGAGAGATAAATAGAGAGAGAGAGGGAGAAAGTGAGATAGATAGAGAGAGACAGATAAAGAGAGAGAAAGAGACAGACAGAGAGAGAGAGAGAGAGAGAGGGATGAAAACGAGATTGGGAGACAGGAAGAGAGTGTCGTCTAGCCAGCATCTACCCTGATCACCTTGACCGAGTGCTCGACGGAGGTCACTTTGTTGCTCCCTTTACCTT
>NC_091551.1:27456883-27469383 GCF_042767895.1 Penaeus vannamei | reverse complement strand
ATCCCTCATTTCCATTTGACTATTTTTAAATATCCCAGATAAATATATACATATTTATTTTACTGTTATGTTAATGAAGAAATAAAAAGAAATTACTCAATTTTATTGCAGAGGACAGACTCTTGTGGTCGGCATGCTCAAGATTGGCCGGAAGAAGTTGTTCTTGCTTAACCAAGACCAGAGAACAAAGGAGTGTGCTCCTTTATGCGTCCTAGACTTTTACATTCATGAGTCTCGGCAACGCAGAGGATATGGCAGAAGACTTTTTGATTACATGCTTAGGGTACTTGATGTTTCTGTTATTTTTGTTTTTTGCAAAGTTAAAAGTTTGAATTTATACTTACTTACATTTGTTCTTTGAAGAGTGACAATATTCTTGCTGCTTTTCAGATGCAGTGTTGATTTTCTGTGCAGATTTAGTTTTATGGCTTGTACTTTTTTTTCATTAAATAAGAAACATTTGGTGATTGCCTTTTCTCAGTGGATGGTACAGCCATATTGCCTTGCAATTAGATATAGAATTCCTTGCGTGGAATCAGAGAAAGTTGAGCTGTGATATTTTGTATATATTGTGTACTGTATGGTTCATACATTATACACTATATATGGCATTGGTTCACTCATATGATAGGATATGTTGGAATAATGATTGCTTATAAGAGAACTATGATATTTGACGGTTCTGTTTTCGGCCATCTGCAGGAGCAAAATGTGCGGCCAGAGCACATGGCTGTGGACAAGCCATCAGATAAATTCTTAGCCTTCTTACGCAAGCATTATGGCCTCAGTAGGACAATTCCGCAGATTAACAACTTTGTAGTCTTTGATGCTTTCTTCCAAGATCGCCCCAGTAAGTGTTTGCTTTGAAGTGTTCCTCCTCATCTTTTTTCTTTTTTTTTTCTTCTAGTATCATTAATGAGTTAAGATAGAATATCAGCTTTTGTTTACTGATTTTGAATGAAGTACTGGTATTATCACTTTAAAAAGAGTAATCAGACATGTTCATTTCCTAACCTGTAGCAAGATATTGACTCTAACTGCACATTTACTAGTAACAACAGACGAAGCCGCCATGACTGTAGTGAGCCGCAGTCCACGCACAGCCTCCCCCGAGCGCACCCAGTCTCCCAGCGGCTCTAGGCGGTCCTCCACCTCAAGCTATTCCCACTCAGCTGGTCGCCCATCAAATCCATCACGACAGGCCAATAGCATGTAAGTATCATGGCAGTATTTACATGTGTATGTGCTTGCATGCGTGTGTGTCTGTGCATGTGCGTGTATTTTGTATGTGTGTACTGCAGATATATTTATTTGTATTTCTTACTTTATTTATAAGATATAGAACTGTATTATCACCTTATATTAGATGTTCTCACATATGGACCTGCAAGTGATTACACGTTGAATGTGAATACATCTTACTTGATTTTGAAAGCTGTGCCCACGCACACACAATAGAGATGCTTTGATGAAATGTTTTGAGATGCACATTTTGCTTGAAAAAAGTGTGACAATTTACCACTTCATCATTCATGTTACCATTTAACTTGGCAAGTCCCATCTTTATCAGGGTTGACATCCTGCATGGCCGTCCTGATCGCCACACTCCTGCAGCCAGGCTTTCTCCTCGCTACCAGACCACCCTGGAGGTAAGCTGGAGTTGTATTGCCCATGATCTGTTTATTGAATTTTTTCTTTCTTATTTAATTTCTTAGTTTCAGTTGATATATTAGAGTAGTAATAGTTTCATGTCTGTAGTTGTGACCCTGCTAAATCTAGTGTACCTTTCCCTTGTTTGTGTTTAGATTGATATCTCTTAGTCAGGTAAATGAGGAAGAGTTTAATCTCCATTCTTTGATGTATTTTGAAGTCACTGATTTTGCAATACAATAGAGTTAAATGTGTGCTATCATATGTTCATGGTGATAATGAATGTAGGTATTTATTTTCTACTGCTGCATGTTTCTACCTGTTGCCACAAGGAAGAGCATATCAACACAGTGCATGACTCTCACATTTTTGCAATGTAATATGCTGCTGTAAAGAATGGTTGAAGGATCATGGTAAACTATATTCTGATGAGGTCTGTTATATATGCACCCCATTTTTTGTACACTGTAACAGACTGTCTTATTTTTCATGCTCAGTTTTGCTAATATTTTTTTATATAGAGAAAGAAATATTGAAAAATACTACAGAGGCCTTTTTATTGATGATGTCACTAGTTTAGGAAAGTTAGAAGTTAATTCTATGGGAAATAGGTAGAAATGGTAAAACATTGAAGAAAGGAAGAGATCCTTCCAACTTCAGCTTTCAGTATCCACTTACTCTTTTCTTTCTTTTCATTTTTAGATTAGAGAGATTTGAACCCCCTGTTACTTGGCACTTGATTTTCATAGAGTTCATAGGTTTATAAGTCTACTTTGCACAGAATGATATACAAGGGTTAATTTGAATATTGGAATGTCTAGATGTAGAAGAATGTCTTCATAGAGAATGATAGTGATGTATTGATGTAGACTAGAATATTAACCCCCTGCCGCCGGGTGGCATGTATGTACATGCCATGGCTGTTGTGGACAAAGTAGCAGATGGCATAGTATCACGACCATTCCCGTGCCATTGGCTCATCGGACAGAGTATCGGCTTCATTTATATGGTACAGCTTTTAGGAAATAGCACCTAAAGTGAAGGTATACCTTCAAATTTTTAATGTTATGAAAAATTATAGCTAAATAAAACCTTCTAGGTGCCAAATGCCGCTCGCAAACTACCAAACGAGCCAGATGCAAATAGGGGAAACTGACGATGCATGCCAACTATCCTGCGATCATGTCCACTTGCCAAACTTTTTTACTCGAGGTGAATGGGTTAATGAAATAAACTAGAAATAGAGAGGGAGTCTTTTGGAGGTTGAATAAGAAGGGGAATTACAGGAAAATAGATTTAGGGTATTAAAGTGTGTAAAGAGTAAGGACAGAATTCATTGTTCATATTGTGCGCAGTGATTGTTCACTTGGTATATTTTATGTGTTTGCAGATTTAGGTCAACTGAAGGCAGAACTTTTTTTTTACTATATATCTTGTTCATCTATACTTAAACAGCAGGAACTAGTGTAATTTGATGTTGTAGTTATATACTTTATTTTTATGTTAGACATGTTTATACAATGTAAAATTGTATTTGTTTCTTAAGGCCCTTATCTCATTTGTCCTAAGCATTGAGCAGCAGTCCCTAGTTGATGAATTGTCTGTGTTATTTGCTCTTCCAAAATCCCACCTGCTGAAACTTCCAGTTCCCTTCAAACTTTAAATGGATGCATTTCTTCACCTTTTTCTTCCTCCCTCTCTTGTAACTTGTGTAGAATTTCCACTCTCCTTTGCAACCTTAAATAATTGTACTCTTGTTCACACTCACAGTAAGCTTTCTCCTTCTCCACACTCTTCCAGATTAACTCACCTGTCTTTGTAGTCTCTCTCCAGCCTCTTCTGTGAAAAGCAGTCTCTCCAGCAAACTGATCTGGCACTTCTGCCTTTGACACCCAACATCCCATTGAGTACATCTCATTATCCAGACAATGTAACGCACCTCATGCCTTGAATCACTCAGACATCTCACATGTCCCGGCAATGGCCTCACTCTCCTCACAAAGTCTCATGTCATAATCCCCCTCTTTGGCCCACTCACATGCTTCCCTTGTTTCCCTAAAAGTAATGTCTGTTCCATTTTCCAGAGGTGTTTAATTAATCTGCCCTCATGCAAGTGCCTGGTCTACATATGCCCTTTCTATGATAAAACCTCAGTATGATAAGTAAATATATTTGTATATAGAAGTTTAAGAGACATGAAGTTAGATGTATGTATTTATATATTTATGTCCATGAGACTTCGTACAAAGTTATTTTTTATTCACAGATATTTAGATGATATTAAAAGAGAGGTGAATCAAAGTCAGAATTTCTTAAAAATTATTGACTTTGCTTTAATTTGTAGTAGAATTTCTTATTTGCTGTCCCCAAGTCACAAGTTGGTGACTCAAGGCACATGAAATTACATGATACTATTTGTTATATATTTTGTTTAGGTATATTAGGCAAAGTTTGGTAATACAAAGTTTGTACTTTTCCCCCACTCTGTCACTCTTCATCTTCCTCCTATTCTCTGTCTCTCACTCTTTCGTTCTCTCACGTCCTTTCTCCCATCACAGTCAGAAGAACAGGGAAGTAAGGAAGCAGTAGGACAGGTTGGTAGGCTCCCCCTCATGTGCTTCCCTCTACGTCTGTGTTGTGCGCCCTTTCCCCTTCCCTCAGATCTGTCTGGCTGCATGTGTGTCAGCCACACTTAGTTTGTGGCTTTATTTTGAGAAAGTATTTCCTCAACATTCATAAGTGGATTACAAAGATTGATCCCCAGGGCTGAAATGTTTTTTTCTTCGCCTGGTTTGTAGTTTTTTTGTTTTTCCCCTCTTTCTTTATTGTTTATTAGTTTCATGAATAATATACTTTTCTGTTTGATGTCAAGTGTCCGAGAATAATTTGGAAATCAATGTACTACACTCCTTACAACATTTATCACTAAAAAACAAGTGTGTAAGGGCACAGTAACATATGGGTACATGGTAACATGCAAATATGCAAACCAGTGTAATGTTTACTTATTGTGTTACTGGAATATTTCTTTTACTGCAAAGCTTGACCTGATGTTGCTTAAGAAGGAAACACAACTCGATTATTATTTTTATGGAAATTCATACTGTAGTAAGAGAGTTGTGTTGTTATGCTACTTTAAAGTGCTCTTTAGATAATGTATTTTTAAATGCATAAAATTTGAGGGCTAGTATTTTTCTCTCTTTGTTGCCTTTTCCTTTGTAGAGAAGAGAAAATACTTTCTCTGATATTTTTTTCTTTAATTTTTTTTTTTTTCCTCAAATGACCATGCATGCTTTGCTTAGCAGGATTCTTGAATGGACAAAATAAAAGCATTTGTTCTCATAGAAATACGTAATTATTATTTATTATTATTTTATTTTTATTATTTTTTTTTTATTTTTTTTTTTTTCTTCTTTTTTTTGAAAATTTTCAAGTGTGAGTATTTTTCTTTAGTGGAGATTTCTGTCCTGCATGAATACCAACAAGTCATGGAAGCACCTCTTTCCAGGTTTGTGGTTAACAGGTTTAAGTATGTGTTGTGTGTATCCCATAGAACATGTATCCAGGGATCAGGATAGCTTGGAGGATCTGACCAAAACAACTCGGTGATGCAATCCTAAGAAATTATGGGGAAGACAAGAGGCACAGGTGTTGTTTTCCATTCACCATAGGACAATTCTAGGGTTATTGAAAACATGAGTGCAGGGTTAGAAAAAAAGACTCCTCTCAGCTTTGTAGTCGCATGCAGAATATGTGATGCCTTTGTTTAATGTCTGAGTATTTCTAGGTGTTTATCTTATCATATATATGGATATGCTTAGCTTATTCTGACAACCTGACTGCATGCAGTCACAGATGCTTTGAAGTAGTAAGAAAAGAAGTTTATTAGAGTAGAGAAAAAAATCTGTTTCATATCTATTAAATTAGTGAACTTTGGGTTCTGATTAAAGGTTAAACTGTGTTTTAATCTGGATTAAGGCAATGTTGAATATTGTTAGTGTTACTTTTTTTTTTTTTTTTTAGCATTATTGTTATGATGAGTATCATCATTATTATTATTACTGGGAGTAAGATGTCCAAAGTCAAATTTGAATTATTATTTGTGGTTTGAATCACAATTTCATTGATAATGGTTTTACTGAGGTAAGAGAGTAGGGACTTGAATACTCACTATTTTATAAATGGGAATTGAATCAGTGATAGACTAGAATTCTAATCTGTGATACAAGTCTTATGTGGAAATTTAGAATGATTTCAGTAAGGAATATGAGCTTCTTTTTTTCCAAATTATATTTCAGTAAGGAATATGAGCTTTTTTTTCCAAATTATTATTGCTTGTTTATTTTAATGATTTATTTTTTCAATAGTAAAATCATACTGAAGAGAAAAAGATTTTTTTTTTTTTTTTTTTAATCAGATTTTCTAAATGTAGTCCCCTGAAAAGAATTGTCATTTAGTAAATTAAGTCAGACAGGCATACTGAAGGCCAAGCACAGTCTCTAACCCCACCCACCTTTCTAGTGGATGCGAGGGCCGAGGTCAGGAGGCGAATCTCCGTACTCTCGCACCCCAACTTCCTACTCAGCCTCTCGCACCCCCTCTAACACTGGGTCTCCTCTGCGTACCCCATGGGGTGGCTCTCCCCCCCGTTCACACCCTCATACTCCCCCTACCACTTCACAGCCTGGCAGCCGCAAGGACAGTGCGGACATGGTGGACGGGCACAGGTGAGCATATAATGGAGGAGTTTATCTATTTATTTATTTATTTATTTTTATTTTCTTGTAATTAAGTATATGTTTATTTCACTTTAGTTCATGTGATATATTGGATTGAATTTTAGCAATAGACATTATACAAATAACTAATTGATCGATTGATTTTTTTTTTTTTTTTTTAATAAGAGAAGTGGTTGTGATATGGAGTATGCCCATGAATACTTTATGTCAGTTATGTATATATTTTTTATGATAAATGCTAAAAAAAAAAATTCCTAGTGATGTATAAGAATACTTTAATTAATGTTTGTGTGTTTACTGTCTTCACTTTCTTACCATATTGTCAACTTATTATTAATGTTCCATGATAACCCCAGAAGCTTGGAGGGGTCTATTGCTCCCACACCGGCCACGTCCCCTGAGCGTGGCGGCTCCCCCTCCAAGGCTTCACATGATGACCAGGACGACGAGGGCAGCGTGATCAACCAGCAGCCATCTGTGGAAGAGGATGGCATTGTCGAGAAGGTGGACCAGATGGCGTTATCAGAAGCTCCAGACCAGTCTCCAGGTATGTCAGGAAGGAGTGTCGCTTGTTCGATGGATGTGATTTTGGTGTATGGGGATTCACAAATATCCAATTTAGGAAGATTTTTTTTAAGGGAACTGTTAAAGAAATTACAATTGCTTACATTTGGTCCTTTATTCTCTTATACAAAATAGAAACCTTCCATAATAGCAGAGATAAATCTCTTTGGCTATTTACCCAAGCCTTTCAGCACCTCTGTCTCATAGTTTCAAGTATTTAAGAGAGCCATGGTAGATAGGTGGTAGAAATCAGGCAAATACCATCTAATATCCAAACTGGATAAATTCAGTACAGGAAATGAATGACATATGTCAAGTTTTAAATACTTGAAAATGACAGTGTGCAATGGTTCACAGTAAGGTTACCCATGAAGTAAAAGCTTTTAATAGATATCTTGAGGTTATATGTGATATTGTTTTTTACTGTCTGCTGAAGAACTCTTGACAAATAAAAATGTCATTCTTATTTCATTTTTGTTGTTGCAATGTTTCATTTTATGCTATAGTAACTTGTCTCTAGTGTTGTCTCTTGAGAAAGAGTGATATGTAATCAGTACAGGAGAAACATCCTCTATAAAGGTATGAAATGCTAGAGCACATGAAAGCTTTTGACTGAACAGTGTTGCTTAGGCTGGGTTCCAGTATGGATGGTTTGTATTTTGCCAAAAGAGGAAACTGCAGAGGTTGAGATTGGCATGATTTGATTACAGAATGTGTGTGACTGTTAATGAGTTTCAGTGGCCAGTGATTATGACTTGGTATTAATGTGTTTTTTGCCTGAGTAGATTGATATTAAATGATAAGTTGAAGTAGTCTTTTGTGCATGCCTGAGTATGTGATAATGAAGGTTCATTTGAAGGAAGTTGAAGATAAAATGGAAATATAAAGTGTATAGGACTTATATATGAAATCTTAATTGAATGAATTTTAACGACTACATGTAAATTGCTTTGTGAACGTAGGATAAAAATGCTATGTGGATTGCTAACTGTATTTTGGTTTTGAATACTTCATGATTGATTGGAGTCCACAGATTCACCCAAGGAAAATTAGTAGTCCTGTAGATTTTCATTTTAATAGGATGCTGCATGGCTTTAATAGGTATTATGAAATATATAGTAACATTACAAGTAACCTTCTGTTTGATAAAAAAAAAAAAAAAAAGCTAGGATAAAATATGAAAGCCAAATTAAGTTAAAAACTTGTCATAGATACTAATCAAATTTTAAGTAGAGGAGGAGATTAGGTAGATAGATTAGATATTTGGAATTGATAATGAAAACAACATGAAAAATGGAAGAAACAAAAAGTTCAGATAATTGTGTATCTTCATAGGAATACAGAGATAATAAGAGAATAGTCATTGACGTAATTGGCTGGTTTACAATTAACACTTGGGAAGATCACTGTTAACAAGTGGGAGGATTATCAGAATACCAGTTGAAGTAAATTAGGAGAGATCGAGACAAATATCCCACAGCCCCAGTGCTCTGCAGACAAGATAAGGATATTGTGGGGCTAAGTGTTTACTGTACATCCCTGCAATCTTCTAGATCAGGCTTATAAATGGTAAGTCAATCAGTTGCATCACCTTTTTTTTGTGGACACTGTTGTCTGAGATGCAGAAGGTTTTCTTGCAAAATGCAGCTGATGTAGTAAATATATATATATATGGATATATATACTTTTTTGTTACACTATATTGCTTCCTTGGAGCACACATTACTTTGCCATATTTTTCATGTAAGCAACATAAAAGCAGTTCATGTACAAAATATTGATCGTTGTAGTATAAATATAATACTGGATTCCTGGTATAAAGCATATGCTGAAATAGAATACATCTTGCATATGATATAAGCTTTGTGCACATTGTGTCAACACACATCAGATTCATCTTAGAACCTACTTTACTTTCTCTTTCCAGTTATGATTTCTCTTACTCAATTTTAAGGGGAATAAAGCTTGCTGGAAAATTGCCCTTATTGGCCTTACATAAAGTGTACCAGACTCACTCATTCAAAAACATAATCAGATGATATTTTGACCTTTTCTTTATTTCTTATTTCACCAAATATAGAATGAGAGAGATCAGATTCCTTATTTCTAATAAAAAAGATCCTATAAACTGTTTGTCTTTGTCCCAAGTTGACAATAATTGCAATACTGTGAGCAGATATGTTTCCATGCCCTCATATTGCTTTGATAGAACTCTCAAGAACAGTGGAAAAAGTTATCAGTTAAAGCCACTTTGTGTCAACATACACCAGGGTATATTTATTTGTATATCTCCATGCCCCCCTCCTCCTCCTGTCTGACCCAGTTCATTGGCTGAATTTGTATTGCTTATTTTATAAAATGCATATGCAATATAAACAAAAGGCATATAGGTGTACCCAGGATAAGACTTATGCACACATTGATAACTATCCAGCATTTTGCTCAGACAAATCTTATTTATTGCTAATGTGCAGTATTTCAAATATGATATAGCTATATAAAAATCTTTGCTTTAGTTGTTGCTGCCATGAAACATATATCAACATCTAATGTTTACAAATATCAAACTTATAAGCACATACTTTGGTTCAATTATTTAGTACATTCACTATAGAGTAGATAACAGGGACTACTGGAATGAATGGGAAAAAATTATTACTCCATATCACACCTCAGCATTCTAGAACACAGCGTTAAGAACAACTTTTCAGCACTACCACCTTCATGCATGGAGCACATCAGCACATCATTATGGACCTTATAAATGATAAGATGGCCATTCTATCATGATACCAAGTGAAGTATGGAAATGATTCAGATTCTCATTAATGTGCATATTTTATTCTTGTACGGTTAGGAAAGCTTTGTGGTCTTTTGGGGAGTTTTAGGACAAAATTATATAGAATGATTCTATTATTTGTATGATTGGCAAAAATTTCTATTTTATAACTTGGACACACACACACACACACACACACACACACACACACACACACACACACACACACACACACACACACACACACACACACACACATATGCCTGTACATATACACACACACACACAAATGCACACATACACACATAAATACACATGTATACACACACAAATACACATGTACACACACAAATACACACATACACACACAAATACACATGCACACACACAAATACACATGTACACACACACAAATACACATGTACACACACACAAATACACATGTACACACACACAAATACACATGTACACACACACAAATACACACGTACACACAAATACACACGTACACATACACACACAAGTACACACATACAAATACACATGTGCACACAAACATGCACACACACACAAATCCACACACAAATACACACACAAATACACACACAAATACACACACATACACACACACACACACACACACGCACGCACTCACACACACACACACACACAAACAGACACACACACACACACACACACAAACATACAAACACACACACACACACACACACACACACACACACAAATACACACAAATACACACACACACACACATACACACACACATACACACACACACACACACACACACACGCACGCACGCACGCACGCACGCACGCACGCACACACACACACACACACACACACACACACACACACACACACACACACACACACACACACACACACACACCACACACACACACACACACACACACACACACACACACACACACACACACACACACACACACACACACACACACAAAGACACACACACAAATACACACACAAAAATACACACACACAGATACACACACACAAATACACACACACAAATACACACACACAAATACACACACATAAATACACACACATAAATACACACACACACACACACACACACACACACTCAAATACACACACACACTCAAATACACACACACACACACACACACACACACACACACACACACACACACACACACACACACACACACACACACACACACATACACACACACACAAATACACACACACAAATTCACATTCACACAAATACACATTCACACAAATACACACACCAATATGTACTCACACACACAAATACACACACATACACACACACACACACACACACACACACACACACACACACACACACACACACACACACACACACACACACACACACACACACACACAAAGACACACACACACACAAAGACACACACAAATACATACACACAAATACACACACAAATTCACACTCACATAAATACACATACACAAATGTGTACTCACACACACAAAGGCACACACACACAAATGTGTACTCACACACACAAAGGCACACACACACAAATGTGTACTCACACACACAAAGGCACACACACACACACACACACACACACACACACACACACACACACACACACACACACACACACACACACACACACACACACACACACACACATACACACACACACACACACACACACACAGTAGTATATCCAGAAATATAAATAGGGAGAAACTTAATAAAGGAAACAGCCAGTGTATTACATTACAGACGGTAAAAGGCTTCACAACCTCCCTGTTGATGTGACGGGGATAATAGGTTTTTTTCTGAAAACCATTTTCTATATACTATATTGCTTCATTGTCTCTCTTTCAATCCAGCCAAGACGCCACAGCTGTGCGGGCTGGTGTCATTATGTAAGTTGCCACGGAGACATTTGCTGAAACACTAATAAACACCTTAAAATATGTTTGAGATTTGATCCTGTTATTACACAACACATGAACTGAAAACACTTCCTCTGTTATTTATTATTTCTTTCTCATTACAAGATTCTTTATCTTTTTGGTCTCTCATTCCAAATGCTTTGATTTTTTATTCATCATATTTTTATTTTTCATTTAAGGAATCTCTAACCTTGCAGCTTTTTTACAAAATTGCATTTTATTAGGATCCAGAGGAAGTGCTTTCAGATTGTAATCCCCCACTGGGAAAAATCTTGGCAGCAAAGATTCATAAAGGTCTCCAAACACTGAACAGAAAAAGAATGTGTAGTTACTGATGTGAAGTATTAAGATGTCAAGTTCTTTGCTGTACAAGCCATCCCAACTGTTCATATTACAACAGATATTTCTGCACTAACAATATATATGTATATGGCATTTGCTTTGCTTTCTTATTGATTGTGGCAGGGATTGCATAGTGCATGTGTTGCGAAGATCTGCATTTGCTTAAAGAGTTGTAATATTTGAAGCAGAAAAATTACAAATTTTGTTGGAAATTGGACTTATTTTTATATTTTGAAGTTGTTTATTATGTAACAAAGGCAGAATAAAACGGAGAAAAAATAAACATAAGAAACAGCAAATGAAAATATTTGTTGCATCAAGTAGTTATATCTCTTGCTTGCTTAACCAACAAGCCACCACTCCAAATTGTCACCTTGTTGAGGATGTGTATTTGCTATGTTGGATGAGTGAATGCACAAGTATGTCAGTGTTTTATCTGTATGAATTGATAAAAC
>NC_091551.1:27413673-27433673 GCF_042767895.1 Penaeus vannamei | reverse complement strand
GTCACCTGTGACTTTAGAAGCGTAAGAATTTTAGCTCTTGAAAATTAATTTGCTGGCCTCATTTGGTGCAAAGTTTGGCAGGGAATTGGCTTTGTTCTTGAGTCACGTTCATGAAACACTTAGCGAAATAAGAGAATTCTCGGAGAAAAAAATCTTAGGTGCAGGTGTAGAGGGTAGAAGAGTTTCTCTCATATATTGTCATGTTTTTCGTAATGTTAAAAATGGACATTGTTTCTCAATTTACACTCTAGAACATTTTCTTATAGTCTTAATTTGAAATATCATTTCTATTATTACGTTCTATTAGGTTGTTTATTCTCGTTGTACTGGATATATATTTGATACATACATAAATTTTGTGACAAATTTTGCTTACTTAATGTTCATCCCTATTATTATTGTTGATTACAATAAAAACATTTTCTTGAATTTTATAATTATCCCATGTTGTCATTAATGATATAGAGTATACCAATTATATTTCCATATTTTCTTTTCTTCATCTAGATGTTTTCAACTTTTGTTGGCGCACCCGTGAATACTCCAAGGCATTTCCCAAGTATGCCCACCATCAGAACATCAAAGGAGCATCCCTAGAACGGCATTTTGACCTTCGAGAACCCTTTGACCTCGTCTGGGGGCATCCTTTGAGGGTCAAACTTAGGGCACGTTCTTGGGGTCGCTGCTACAGATTCGGCAGAGGCAGGAGTTGGAGGTCGTGCAGCACAGCAGGATGATGATCAGCAACAGGACGGCTGGGAGGGAAACGGATAAGAAAGGTCATCATGGGTCAATATAGGCTGGGGGGAAACGATAAGAAAGGTCATCATGAGTTATTATAGGCTGGGGGGGAAACGATAAGAAAGGTCATCATGGGCCAAAATAGGCTGGGGGGAAACAGATAAGAAAGGTCATCATGGGTCCATATAGGCTGGGGGAAACGATGAGAAAGGTCATCATGGGTTAATATAGGCTGGGGAAACATAATAAAGGTCATCATGGGTCCCTAGAGGCTGGGGGGAAAGATGAAAAAGGTCATCATGGGTCAATAAAGGCTGGGGGAAAGGCATAAGGCCATCATGGATCAGTATAGGCTGGGAGGGAAACATAAAGGTATGTGCCAATGTGGGTCGTGATGTTTTTCTAATATTTTTTTTTGTTTTGTTATAACCAATGAGGTTCTTATTCCAGGTATTAGAATTTAATGTACACCTTTGGAAATAAAATACAACCACGCACATACAGTTATACACAGCTGACTAGAAGACAGTAAATTATAAACAAATAAAAGAATATATAAGCCCAAACAGTCTTCCACACACACGCTAATAGACATGACATCCATTAAACACATTTTCCCCAAAATAAATTCCAGAAGTACCAAGCAAAATACCCACCACAGAAAGAAGGAATAGTGACCGTGAAGAAATAATTGTTGGTTTTGATCTTTATCTTATCTGCCTCGCTCTCTGCCAGGCTGACGTCACCTGGAAGAGAATGTTGTTAATTTCACAGGTTATGAGCTTTTAATGCCCTTCTTATGAGCGGTGTTCGCTGTACGCTTTAGAACACGTGCTATTCAGCTTAATTATGGATGTTGATTTAGAACGTTTACTAATGAACATAGCTGATGATGCAGAAAATGATTATCGTAAATGCGAATATTAATGTCGATGAAAACGACAAGCGTGAACACAATCTCTGAGGTAGATTTGGACGGTTGCCATAAACGGAAACAAATATTTAGATGAGAACGTATACAATAAAGGCCACACACACACACACACACACACACGCGCACACGCACACGTACACACACACGTACACGTACACACACACACACTCACAGAGGCACACACGTACACACACACACATATATATACATATATATATATACACATATTTATATATATGCATATACATACATATGTATATATATGTATGTATATACACATATGTTTATACATACATATATATATATATATATATATATATATATATATATATATATATATATATATATATATATATGTTTATATTTATCATTTTCGCTAAACCTAATATGGATATTTCATTACCAATAATATAATATAATTATATATGTATAAATATGCATATATAATTTTATATATATATATATATATATATATATATATATATATATATATATATATATATATATATATATATATATATATATATATATATATATGGATATATATGTACATACATATACACATACATACATACAGGCACACACACACACACACACACACACACACACACACACACATATATATATATATATATATATATATATATATATATATATATATATATATATATATATATATATATATACTCACACACACATACACACGCATATATATATATATTCACACACACAGATTTACACAGACTGAATAGAATAGTTCATAAAAAATCTCCAAAGGAGTCCGACTGACCTCGCGAGATGTCTTCCGTGTCCCTCAGGATGTCACTGCCGTCGGCATCAGCTGTTGGAAGAATGACTTAATCGTGATGACAAAAGTTCAGATATCACTAAATCATAAGATTAACGTTTGTCAGAAACGGATTAAATGTATGCAGTGTGTACTTAATTAGGCTATATGTATGGTTGGTTTTACAAGATTTTTATTATTATGATTTTTATTTTTATTTTATTTCATTATTATTATTATTTTTTTTTTTTGCGCCGTTGACTTATCCTATTATAACACGGACGATAGCTTGTGAAATACATTGGAAAAAGTATATCTGTCAGCATTTGAACAAAATGAGGGTGAGAGTAAAGTTTGAAATTAACGTGGTATTACAAGGATTATGGCCGTAATGGAATTTTCCCTATAACCGTACATTACTTGTTGAAAAATATCCATTTCCATTTTCCAAAAAGTCTCTTCATTAATCAAGGCACCTTAATAAAAGACTATTAGACGATATATAATTGAACGACTTATGAGAACACATCTTGTTAGAAAATTTCGATGAACCTAATATGCATATTTCAATACCAATATTACAAAACAATAGAAACAAATATGGCATACTTTTAGTTACGGGGCTGATCAGCTGGCCACCACTCAGGTACTTCTCAGCTGAAAGCAAAGAAAAAAAACACAATTAAAAAATACTTAGTTATGATCACGAAACTTAATATCAATAGCGTAAAAGAAAGTATGAATGGAATATCTTCACACAACAGGAGGTGGTATTTAACCGGTTTCAAATCATGTATGTCTCATGAAGATAATTCGAGACCGGTTCAACACATCTCCTGCATTGTGAAGAGACTCATTCTCATTCATTCCTTTTCTACACTTGTCAGCATGAAAACACGTCGTCAAAATAACCATTCCAAGGCTACCCTTCAGCCACTCACCTGTTACCTCCTTTTTGGCGTCGAGCGTGAAACTGTCCAGCGTACTGACTGACGTGAGTGCGGTAGAAATCTCATTCGTCGTGCTCGTCGTGGCGGTGCTGTCTGCCTCCACGCTGGCTCGGACGACCACGCTCCCCGAGAGGAGCTCCATGACGACCACGTTGGCGACTGCCTTCACCTTCTCCTTAAGCGCCTTGAGGAGCTGGTTTAAGAGAGAGAGAGACTGAGTTTCAACTTTGGTAAATTTTAGGTTTCGGGTCGTTGAAACTTATTTGGTCAGGATCTTTTTCAATTATCTCTGACAAGAGGGCTATCTATTTTGGTAGCGTTGGTTAGTTAGTTTGTTGGTTAGCAGGATAACTCAAAAAGTTATGAACAGATTTCATGTGGATCCGAATCATGATCCGGATCCAAGATTTTTTTAATGATTTCATCAGTTACCCCTATTGCATTGCTTATAGGGGTAACTATTATTATAATCATTACGCCTATCACTTCCGCCAAGTAAGTTATATTTACGGACGCCACCAGAGAACTTGAGATTTTAATGTGATTCTTTATTGTGAATATTCTTATTGCATCAGTGACCCTTGGAGGAGGTATGCGCTCTGAATGCTACTGGTTATAATTTCTTTCCAAAGCGATTTGGAATTACTTGATATACCCTTCTGTATCTGGTCTGATGGCATCGTTTGTGATGTTACGTTTAGAGATGATTGTGGTACTAATCCACCGACAGTTTATAGGTCTTTGGACTTTTATGATGATGGTGAAATGCATTCGTGTAGAAAGTCTAAATAAGAATAAGGTAAATCAACTTGGAGATGCTTTTCAGAATGATATGGAAGTAGGATGAGCAGCATGATGCAAGAATTATATCAGTGCATTGCATCTGAAAATTGATTATGCTTTGAGAATGCGGTATAGTACGAAAGTGGGTTGTTTAAAGAACACATAGTTTAACTTAAACAAAGTAAATATCCAAAAATGAGGTAAATAAAATAAAATAAAATAAAACTTACCAATGGCTGAAAGGTGTTCTTGAAGTTCTTGAATGTGGTGGAGGTTGGGTCAGACATCGCCGTTTCGAACTGTCGGTTTGTGATCTTTACCTTGACACTGGACCAGCGGTTGCTCACAGTAAGGGCCGCAATTTTCACTATGGAGGAAATAGTGGAAAGGTAAAAAAGGACTGCACGAATTGGTTTGAAGGATATAATAATGACGGAAATTATATCAGTTCATTCATTGTCAATCTACATACTATTTGAGCTGATTCAAAATAAATTATGTATATATAAAAAAAAAAACGTTAAAATAAAATAGTTATGGGTGAATTTCAGGCGGTCCTTAATCATAGAAAACTTCTAGGCTTCAATTTCGACAGAAAATATATTTTAAGGCTAACTAATCAAATCTTGATGGAATTTTTTAGATAACTTACTTTTTCAGCGGAACGGGAAAAGCTGTTTGTAAATTACACAGAAATTCGAAATCACATTTTGTTCAAACAAACCAAGGGGATAAAAATAAAGAAAAAATAAATGAATAAAAAATTCCTGAAAGATGTTGCTCCACAGCCTTTAACAGTCACTTCAAACTTTGAACTTACGCGTGAAATCCAGATCCTGCATGTTCTGATTCTCCAACATGGAGTTCCTGAGGGCAGCCAGGTCGACGTTGGAGTTGGCGTTAGCAAGGTATTCTGCCCTGACTGTGGTGGCGTCTATCTGTATCACTCGCTTTAACTTCAAGTCTGAGGTGACTTTCGTGGTCTGGGAGGACGCCTTCACCAGGTTCGTGTACTGTGGGGAATTCTCGTTTGAAATTACCAGATTATTGGGTATTAGCGTGCTATCAATATATGTTGCATGTTGTAACATATGTTATATGATATATGCTTTACTATTATTTTACCCTGTACACTGCCCTCTCAAAGGGCTCCTTACAATACGAAACCCTCCAAAGAATAAAGATCCATTGCTCCATCAAAAAACAATGCCAAATATACATCGTGACTACTTCATCTTCTATGTTATATCCCCTATGTATGTACGCTATGTAGTAACGGCTGGAGTCGTACAGACAAATAAATAAAAACAAAAGGACTTGAAGATGATGGCGTCATGACTGTACGCTAATTAGAATTCGTTTGAATAAAACTTTTATGATAAATAAAAGTAATTGGTGATGAAAATAGGGAACAACGAGAGAATTAGTATTATGCTATAAACAATAAAATGGAAACGATCTTCATTTATCTTCAACTTAGGTCAGTAAAGCTTCATAAATAGGTATTCGACCTACAACGAAATTTATAACGTTGTAGGAATATCCAAAGTTTACGTAGAATTCTTTCAGATTTGTTAATCGTAAGAAACTCGTAAGATTGCGCTATTTAACTAACGAATTCATTATAAAAAGCTTTACCGTGGTTGCTGCATCTGTCAAGCTGGCATAACTAGTGGAGGTCTTTGTCAGGTAGTCGGTGACCTGAGTTGATGTTAGGCCTTTTAGCTTCACAGACATGAGCAGACCGGACCCTGAGAAGAGAAAGAAGAGAGAATTACATGTCGCGCGTGCATATGTATATACTCGTATAAACATGCACAAGTATACACACATACATACATATGTCCTTACGAAATGGTCACACTTTATTAAAAATGGAAATTTTACACATAAGGTATCCGTATATAAATGATTAACTTTTGATTGCCGTCATAATAATTACTTTTGTTTATATCACAACTTGCAAAATATTGTTAGAATCATTAAGTGTGCAAATAGTTCTCTGACTGTCCAAAACAACTGCGGAAGTGCGCGGCTGTGTATTTCATTGTTTCACGGAGGACTCTCAACTCACCGCTGACGCTCGTCTCGTCCACTTTCGCTTGATCTGGAAAAAAGGAAATAATTATTTATGCACAACCCTTCCTTCCTCGTCAGTTACCGCCCCTCCCCCAATAATTAACACATACCTTTAACGGGACATTTGTCTTTTTAAAGTTCTAGCTAAAAGAAAGTTTCGAGTCGTACCTGCCCTTCATTTAAGTCTGATTTCGTTACAGAAACGAACAATAAGATAACAAATGAGCAGTTTTATTATGTTTCACATGTAGTTAGTAGTTAGTAAACATCGACACCTCGATTTTGCTTGTCATTGATAAAGCGTAATACTAGATATAATTATATTGCTATGTATTAATATAATAACATAACTTGCACTCACCCAGTGTAGCAGCGGCGGTTGTGCTTGTATTTGTATTTGTGTTTGTATTTGTAGCCGTGTTTGTGTTTGTATTCGTATTTGTGTTTGTATTTGTATTACTCGATGTACCTCCTGAAGTCTGGGTGGTATCTGGAAAATAAGGAGTACAATAAACGAAAAAGTTATACTTGGCAACCGGACCAGGCGAAACGCCCAGCTAACCGTTTAACCGTCGTTGAATTCACGTGGTTCTTGGCTAGAGCTAATAGTGGAGTCCCATTCTGCGGCTAAAGTGAGAAGAACGGAATGCGGACATAGATTTTTGTAGTGGAATACACGAAGGCATTAATATCATAAGAAAAGTGGCAGGTGATGACATATTTACAAAACGGATTAAGATTATTACTTTTATGGAAGATTTCGAGTAGGCAAATATAAATGGTTTGAAAGACTAATGACTGTAAAGCGAGAAGTTTATGGCACGGAGAAACGGAAACACATTTATATATTTCTTACTTTCTAAAACACCTCATGCTTACCGATCGCAATTGGACCTGGGTATGAAATATATAACCAATGCTATGCTGATATACATTATATGTATTGAACTATCACTGCAAGCATCCGTCATGTTCTCTGAAAAATTTATCACCCTGAAAAAAGTCATACTATGTCATGCCAGCAGGTACTGTAGTGTGTACGAAAGATATATTGTGACTGTTGTGTACTGTGGTAAAATAGGTGGCAGTGGAAGCGATGGTAGTACTGCTGGGTATTGGTATTGAGTGATGTTAGTAACACGGTTTGTCCTGGTATCACAGCATGAAAACGCAAAGCCTGTTGAAGGAGGATCATATTGTAGGTAGTGTTAAACAATTTCCAGGTACTGCATAGGTTACATTTGGTGTCGTGATAAGCTTGATAATTGGTAATAGGGCATTAAGTGTTTTAGATGTAGGAATATATGGTTCGGCTGGTGGGTGTGTATGTGTTGTCATGGACTGGAAAACATAAGTAGTCCAGTTAGTGTTAACTTTCTGAAACTACATGTTATTGTGAAAGACTGTGCTGTTGGTGGTATGACTTTGGTTTTATCGGAACTGGAAGTGTCAGATTATGTGGTAGCTGCTGTATCTGAACCTGTGGCGGGTAAGATGAGAATTAGTGTTGGTTTATCGGTGATAATAGATACAGCATTCTTTGTACTGAAAGACACGAAGGCATAAAGTAAAAATAGCGGCAGGTGATGGTATATTTACGAGATGTAGGATTTTGAATATTACTTTTTTTGGAAGATTTCGAATAGGCAATTAGAAATGAGATGCAAGACTGAAAAGTAAGCTGAAATGATTCTATTAATAAACACGGACTTGAAACTCAAACCTTGGCATATCTTACTGGTCACAAAGCGACAATTTCATAGTACGGAGAAATATACAATTTTCACTCTCTGAAACACCTTATGCAATTGGACCTGGATATAAAAATAGATATAGAACCAGTGCTGCGGTGATACATCTTTTTTATGTATTGAACTATCACACTGCAAGGATCCTGAAAAAAATACAACCCTGAAAAAAAAAAAAAAATAACAGCATGTACTGCCAGCAAGTACTATAATGTGTGCAAATGATATGTGACGTGTATTGTCATGAAATAGGTGGCAATAAAAGCGGTGCTTGTATTGCTAGGTATTGGTATTGAGTGATGTTAGTAACACTGTCCTTGTATCACAATATTAAAATGTAAAGCCTGTTGTATAAGGATTATCAGGTGTTAAAAAGCTGCCAGATATTTTTGTGTTACATTTCGTGTGATAAATTGTGGACAACTGGTAATGGGACAGAATTTGAAGTGTTTTAGATGTAGGGAGATATGGTTCGGCTAAATGGTTGTGCAGGTCTTGTCATGGACTGTTAAACACAAGTTATCCAGTTACTGTAGTGTTGATTTAGTGAAAATACAGTTGTTAATGTGAAACTGCTGTTAGTTTTGAATCCCAGTAAGTGTCATGCGGTGCCACTCTAGTTTTACCGGAACTGGAAATGTCAGATGATGTGGTGGCTGCTGTATCTGAACCTGTGGCGGGGAAAATGGGAATTAGTGTTAGTTTACTGATGAAAGTTCTCGGAGGAAAACTAACAAAAATGCTATGTCACTGCTATGTATTAAAAAAAAATATATATATATATGTATATTATATATATATATATATATATATATATATATATATATATATATTTTAATATGATATTTTTTCTTTCTTGGGATAGCATGATAAATGTTAAGGACGGGCATAAACCATGATAAAGAAAACCCTACATACGTATATACCTGAAATATAATACGAGTTATCACAGGCACGTATTTGAAATTTTAATCTGATACACATATTGCCTGCTAACCGTTGCCACCCTTATGAAATTCTTAGCCAGATATGTGTTCCTCAGTGTCATGTAATACTAGATTCAAAGTCGGAATACGGAAGTACAACTTTCTTAAGCGCAAATAAAACAATCACTAACTGTACTCTCAACATCAGATCTATAAAGACAAAGGCAATATTATTACAAGCCACTAGTTTGATATGCAACATAATAATTGCAAATTTCAAGTCGAAAGGAAACACCAAAAGGTGTTCTTGGTTCGAGCTATTAGTGAAATTACATTCTGCGGCTGAAGTGTGAAGAACGGAATGCTGACATAGTTCTTTGTAGTGAAAGACACGAAAACGAAAATAAAGGAAAAAAAAGTGGCGGGTGATGACATAGACTATTACATTTATGGAAAAATTTAAATAGGCTAAAGCAGATTTGAAAGACCGAAAAGAAAGCTTAAATTGCTCCAAGAATAAACACGACTAGAAGCAAAACACTTGACATTTCTTCATGACCATAAAACGATAAGTTACGAAGAAAAGTAAACACATTTATATATTTTTTACAGTTTGAAGTACCTCATGCTTAACGTTCGCAATTGGACCTGGATATAAAAATGGTTATATAACCAATGTAATACTGATACACCTTTTTATGACACTGCAAGGAGAACCGTCATGTTCTCTGGAAATGTTATCGCCATGAAAAATATGTCCTTTACTGCCAGCAGGTACTGTAGTGTGTGCAAAAGATAACTTGTGACTGTTGTGTACTGTGATAAAATAGGTGGCAGTAGAAGTGGTGCTTGTGTTACTGGGTATTGGTACTGAGTGATGTTAGTAACACGGTTTGTCCTGGTATCACAGCATGAAAACGTAAAGCCTGTTGTATGAGGATCATATTGTAGGTTGTGTTCAAAATCTGCCAGGTATTGTATATATTACACTTGGTGTCGTGATAAATTGTGGATAATTTGTAATGGGGCAAAATTTGGTGTTGTAGGTGTAGGAAGATATGGTTCAGCTGGTGGGTGTGCAAGTGTTGTCATGAGTTGGAAAACACAAGATATCCAGTTATACATTCCTCATTTTCCGAAGCACCTCATGCATTTAGACCTGGATGTAAAAATGATTATAAAACCAGTGATACGCTGATACATCTTTTTATGTATTGAACTGTCACTGCAAGGATCCTGAAAAAAATATAACCCTGAAAAAAAAGTTTAATTAAATGTACTGCCAGCAGGTGCTGCAGTGTGTACAAACTTGTGACTGCAGTGTATTGTGAAGAAATAGGTGGCAGTGGAAGCTGTGTTTGTATTGCTGTGTATTGGTATTCGGTGATGTTAGTAACACGGTTTGTCTTGGTATCACAGCATGAAAACGTAAAGCCTGTTGTATGAGGATTATCAGGTTGTGTTAAAAAGCTGCCAGGTATTGTATATATTACACTTTGTGTCGTGATAAATTGTGGGTAATTTGTAATGGGCCAAAATTTGAAGTGTTTTAGGTGTAGGGAGATATGGTTCGGCTGGTGGGTGTGCAGGTGTTGTCATGGACTAGAAAACACAAGTAGTCCAATTATTGTAGAGTTGATTTTGTGAAAATGCAGATATCATTGTGAGACTGTGCTGTTGGTTTTGATTCCCAGTTCGTGTTATGCGGTATGACTTTGGTTTTACCGGAACTGGAAGTGTCAGATGATGTAGCTGCTGTGTCTGAACCTGTGGCGGGGAAGATGGGAATTAGTGTTGGTTTATCGATGATAAAGATAAAGAGTTCTTTGTACTAAAAGACTCAAATGCGTAAGCATAGTAAACAGAGTGGCAGGTGATATATTTACGAGACTAGGATTTTGATTATTACTTTTTACGGAAGATTTCAAATAGGCAAATCGAAATGATTTGAAGAGAAAGCTGAAATTGCTCCATTGATAAACACTAGAAACTGAAAAGTTTGCATTTCTTCATGGCCGCAAAACGATAAGGTCATGGATGAAAAAATGGTTATAGAACCAATGATACACTGATACACTATTTATGTCATACGACAAGGATCCTGAAAAAATATCACCTGAAATAAAACATTTTATAGTGTGTACTACCAGCAGGTACTGTAGTGTGTGCAAATGATAACTTCTGACTGTTGTGTACTGTGATGAAATAGGTGGCAATCGAAGCGGTGATTGTACTGCTGGGTATTGGTATTGAGTGATAGTAACACGGTTTGTCCTGGTATCACAGCATGAACATGTAAAGCCTGTTGTATAAGGATCATATTGAAGGTAGTGTTCAGAAGCTTCCAGGTCTTGTATATGTTACACTTGGTGTCGTGATAAGTTGTAGACAATTGGTAATGGGGCAAAATCTGGTGTTTTAGATGTAGAGAGATATGGTTCGGCTGGTGGGTGTGCAGGTGTTGCCATGGACTAGAAAACACAAGTAGTCCAGTCATCAGTGTTGATTTTGTAAAAATACAGATATTATTGTGAAAGACTTTGCTGTCGGTATTGATTCCCAGTTAGTGTCATGCGGTATGACTTTGGTTTTACCGGAACTGGAAGTGTCAGATGATGTGGTAGCTGCTGTGTCTGAACCTGTGGCGGGGAAAATGGGAATTAGTGTTAATTTACTGATGAAACTTCTCGGAAGAAAGAGACTGACAGAAACACAATGTTACTGCCATACATTTTGAAAGATTTACGTTTTTCTTTCCTGACATAGCATGATAAATGTTAAGGACGGGCTAAAAGAAAAACCTACATTATGTCTAGTACGAGTTATCATAGGCACGTATTTGAAATTTCAATCTGATACACTTATTGCCTGCGGACCGCTGCCACCCTTAAATTCTTAGCTAGATCTGTGTTCCTCAGTGTTAAATGTAATGCTAGATTCAAAGTCGGAATACGGAAGTACAACTTTCTTAAGCACAAATAAAACAATCACTAACTGTACTCTCAACATCAGATCTATAAAAACAAAGGGGATATCAGCCAGCAGGTTCTGTAGTGTGTGCAAATGAAAAAAAAAAAAAAAAAAAAAAAATTGTAATGAAATCGGTGGCAATAGAAGCGGTGCTTGTATTGCTGGGTATTGGTATTGAGTGATGTTAGTAGCACGGTTTGTCCTGGAATCACAACATGAAGACGTAAAGCAATTGTGGATTATTCGTGATGGGGCAGAATGTGAAGCGCGTTAGATGTAGGGAGATAGGATTCTGCTGGTGGGTGAGCAGCGTTTTCATGGACTGGAAAACAAGTAGTCCAGTTATTGTAGTTAATTTCGTGAAAGTACATGTTATTGTGAAATACATATATTGTGATTGTTGTGCATTGTGATGAAATAGGTGGCAATAGAAGCGGTGCTTGTACTGCTGGGTATTGGTACTGAGTGAAGTTAGTAACACGGTTTGTCCTGGTATCGCAGCATGAAAACGTAAAGCCTGTTGTATGAGGATCTATTGTAGGTAAAAAGCTACCAGATATTGCATATGTTATACTTGGTGTCGTGATGAGTTGTGGATAAGTGTTTTAGATGTAGGAAGATAAGGTTCGGCTGGTGGGTGTGCAGTAGTCGTTATTATAGTGTCGGAAATTATGTTATTGTGACACTGTGCTGTTGGTTTTGATTCGCAATTAGTGTCATAGTTTTACCGGAACTGGAAGTGTCAGATAATGTGGTAGCTCTTGTATTTGAACCTGTGGCGGGGAAGATATGAATTAGTGTTGGCATATTGGTAGTGAAACTTCACGGAAGAAAACAGACTAACAAATGTCATTACCATACATTTTAAAACATATTGGATTTTCTTTCGTGATATAAGCACATATTTGAAAATTTACTCTGATGTACATTTTGCCTGCGGACTGCTGTCTACGAAATTCTTAGCCTGATTTGTGTTGTTAATAATAATGAAAAAACAACAACAAATGTTCTCATAACATCAGAACTATGAAAAAGCAATATCGAGACGGATCTGTGGTTTGATATACTACATAATGTTCATTACAATTTCAAACCGAAATTTAAAAGCAAAAGGTGTTCTTGGCTAAAGCTAATAGTGGAGATACATTCTATGGCTTCTGTGTGAGTTCTTTGTAGTGACATACACGAAGGCGTATATAGCGTGAAAAGAGTGGCAGGTGATGGCATATTTGCAAGACTGTCGGAATAAGATTATTACTTTTATGGATTTCAAATAGGGAAACAGAAATGTTTTGAAAGACTGAAAAGAAAGCAGAAATTACACTAGAAGCCGAAAACTTTACATTTCTTCATGACCACAAAGCGAGTTCATGGCACGGAGAAATGTAAACACTCATTTATATATTTCTCACAGAGAAACACCTCATGCAATTGGACCTGAATGTGAAAATGGTTGTAGAACCAATGGTACACTGATACACCTTTTATGAATTGAACTATCACACTCTAAATCCTGTAAAAGTCATATGTACTGCCAGCAGGTACTGTAGTGTGTGCAAATGCTATATTGTAATGAAATAAGCGGCAATAGAAGTGGTGCTTGTATAGCTGGGTATTGGTAGTGAGTGATGTTCGTTTGTCCTGGTATCACAGCTTGGCAGTGAGGATTATCAGGTTGCGTTATAAAAATGCCAGGTATTGTATATGTTTCACTTGGTGTTGTGATAAATTGTGGAAAATTTGGAATGGGGCAGAATTTGAAGTGTTTTAGGTGTAGGGAGATATGGTTCGGCTGGTGGGTGTGCAGGTGTTGTCATGGACTGGAACACACGATTAGTCCAGTTATTGTAGTGTTGATTATGTGAAAATACAGATGTTATTGTGAAAGACTGTGCTGTCGGTATTGATTCCCAGTTAGTGTCATGCGGTATGACTTTGGTTTTACCGGAACTGGAAGTGTCAGATGATGTAGCTGTTGTGTCAGACCCTGTAGCGGGGAAGGTGGGAATTAGTGTTGGTTTATCGGTTATGAAATTTCTCGGAAGAAAACAAGACAACAAAAACACAATGTCACTGCCGTATATTTCTAAAGATATTAATTTTCTTCCCTGACATAGCATGCTAAATGTTGAAGGCGATCATAAACCATGTTAAAGAAGAAGCTACATTATGTACATATATATCTGAAATAAGTTATCCTAAGCACATATTTGAAATTGTACTCATGCACATTTTGCCTGCTGATCGCTGCCTACGAATTCTTAGCCTGATTTGTGTGCCTCAGTGTTAGATCTAATAACAGATTCAAAGTCTGAATACGGAAGTAAACTTCCTTAAGTACAGAAAATGTAGCGATTCGAATTTGTATATTTTCGATTTATTTGTACAGATTAATCTTAAAGAATAAATATATTTAGAAGAAAAACACTAATTGTACACTTTACTTCAGAACTATAGAGAAAAGGCAATATTGTGACAAGTCGCTAGCTTGATACAAAACAAAATTAAAAAGCAAAAGGTGTTCTTGGTTAGAGCTAATAGTGGAATTACATTCTACGGCTTATGTGTGAAGAACGGAATGCGGACATAGAATTCTTTGTACTGAAAAAGAAGAAAAAAAACAAACAAACATAAAGGTAAACCGTAAAAGAAGAGACTGTAGGATTAAGATTATTAGTTTTATGGAAGATTTCGAATAGGTAAAAAAAAATATATATATATTATATATATATATATATATATATATATATATATATATATATACATATACTAAAAAGAAAGCTGAAATTTCTCTAGACACTGAAAACTTTGCATTTTTCATGACCACAAAGCGAAAAGTTCATGGCACGGAGAAGGGTAAACACTCATATATTTCTAACAGTCTAAAACACTTCATGCTTAATGTTCGCAAGTGGACCTGGGTATAAAAATGGTTATGGACAAAGGCTACACAATAAACCTTTCATGTATTGAACTATCCCACTGCAAAGACCCGTCCTGTTCTCTGATAATGTTATCACCCAGAAAAGTTACAAGTACTACCAGCAGGTACTGTAGTGTGTGCAAACGATATATTGTGATGGAATAAGCGGCAGTAGAAGCGGTGCTTGTATTGCTGTGTTTTGGTATTCGGTGGTGTTAGTAACACGGTTTGTCTTGGTATCACAGCATGAAAACGTAAAGCATGCTGTATGAGAATTATATCATAGGTAGTGTTAAAAAGCTGCCAGGTATTGTAAATATTACACTTGGTGTCGTGAGAAGTTGTTGGTAATTGGTAACAGGGCAAAATCTGGTGTTTTAGATGTAGGGAGATATGGTTCGGCTGGTGAGTGCGCAGGCGTTGTCATGGACTGGAACACACGATTAGTCCAGTTATTATAGTATTTTAAATGCAGATGTCATTGTGAGACTGTGCTGTTGGTTATGATTCCCAGTTAGTGTCATGCGGAATGACTTTGGTTTTACCGGAACTGGAAGTGTCAGATGGTGTAGCTGCTGTGTTTGAACCTGTGGCGGGGAAGGTGGGAATTAGTGTTGGTTATCGGTTATGAAATTTATCGGAAGAAAACAGATAAAAACATATACTGTCACTGCCATACATTTTTAATGATAGGTTTTCTTTCTTGATATAACATGATAAATGTTAAGGACGAGCATAAACCTATCTATGTATATACCTGAAACATGATGTGAGTTATCATAAGCACAGATTAAAATTTTTACTCTGATACATAATGCCACTCCTACGAAATTAATGGCCTGATTTGTTCTTCAGTGCTAGATCTAATTATAGATTTAAACTCAGAATGCGGAAGTAAACCTTTCTTAAACACAAAGTAACAATTTATTCAAATTTGTATAATTACGATTTTCCTTAATAAAACGAAAAAGAAAAAAATGACTAACTCTTCTCTTAACATCAGAAGAAAAAGGCAATATCTAGACAAGTAGCTAAATTGATATACAAATTGATTAAAATTTCAAACATATATATATATATATATATATATATATATATATATATATATATATATATATAACAGGAAATCAGAGCTAAATGGAAGAGTATACCTGTGCAACGATGGAATCGGAGCCTGCGAAAAGAGTTACATAAAGATTATCCGAGGGAGAAAGGCTAGTATTACTCTTACATAAAGAGGCTAAAACTGAGAAATATACACTTTTTCGCGATCTTGATGTAACAAAACCATGACACAAGGATTTTCCAACACCTATTCGTAAATTAGCACTCTAATGTAATGTATATTGCCTTTAGTGTGTGCACTTGTTCCTGCAGTTAAACTGACACTGTAACCAGTGCTACACTGATGCACCTTTAAAGTGTTGATCTATTACACAGCAAGGGTGTACTGAGTTCTCACTATACAGCCTGACTTTCAGACTGATCTAACCATGAACACATCGGCCAAAACATGGTAAACTATGAAATACGACGACAATGATAATGGTCAAAATACCGTGTGTAAACGCCGAGTTCATGCTACCATAACATGTGCTGTAGCCAGGTAATGTTAATGTGCATGGCATGCGCTTTTGTCATGCACTTAGACCTGTAGTTATAAATGACAGTAACCAGTGTTGCACTGATACACCTTTTAAATGTTGAAATATCACACTTCAAGTGTTGAAATATCACTCTTTAAGGATGCAGCTTTCAGCTTTGCTCCTAGTTGGTTACTGACCTGAAAATGTTTTACAAAGTATGAAAACAAATAAATATGAATAAAATGCTGTTGCGTTCATCATAACATGTACAGGTCAAGGAAGCAGGTAAAACATATATAGCATCTTGTGCATTTGAAGAGTTGTGATTATGTATTGTGATGAAAGTGACAACAGAGGGAGTGCTGGTATCACTGGGTAATGTTGATACTAGTTAGTACTGGAGTCAGCAAGAAAAAAGAAAGCTGAAAGTATAAGGATGACCATAATGCAAGTAGTGTTACCATCATACGTACGCATGTAACAAACTTTCATGTATAGTTACAGTTGTTGTGATAAATTGTGGTTCATGGGCAATGGGGTAGAAATACACCTGTTTTACAGTTAGTAGAAGTGCAGGTGTTGTTATCGCAATAAACCGAAAATAACAAGTAGTCTGGTTCTTGTATAAAAGTGTAGTTTGTGGAAATACAGATGTTACTGAGATTGTGCAGATTATTTTACGCTCGTGTGACTGCCATGCAATATCACATGCTTTACCGGAATTGGAACTGTCAGAGGACGCGGTAGTTGCCGTGTTTGAATCTGTGGCGGGTAAGGTGTGGATTAGTAAGCGCGGCACCGGAGTTCAAAAACCTGATAAAACTTGCAAATCGGTTAATTGTTGGAACATTATTATTACGCTGCTTTGTTCTCAACGAAGGACTTAAATCCCACTGTTACAAGGGGTATAGAAGTCGCAGACCGCTAAAGATAAAGACAGATAAAGACTGCTGTCAGTAGAAAAGGAATCGTTAACATATAGGTTAGAAAATTTTCTCTCCAAATATTACTGTCACTATAACATTATACATTACATAATCACCGAATAATCTCTCTGACTATATGATTATAGTTGTAGCCTTAAGTTATTATACCTGTGACCAACAGGGCAATGCCGGGACACAGGCCAATTCTGTTATTTGCTGACCATTTCTATATATTTGCTAAACCTATTAATGAACAATAATTAACGTCAAATGTAAGTGTAATGTCAGTATATAAATCTTATAACTACCATCCGATCTGTGATTGTATACTTGAATAGGAAGATATTCATATATGTTAGAGCGTATACAAAGTTAAGACCTGTAAATAAATGTAGATTTTAGAGGATTACAGATAACCATTTCTAGAAGTGACTAGCAGTGAACGAAACATTATATTGTGAAAGTAAGGAGTATTTTACAGAATGTACAGGTTGTTTTTAAAACCCTTAACAGCGATGTGCCGAAAAAAGAGAAAACACAAATAAGAATAAACAAAAAAGATTAGAGACCATAATTGCGATGTGAAAGCCATAGGACAGGGGTTCCAAAGTGAGGGGCGAAGACTTTTGAGATCTGGACCACTAATAAGGTCGATGATATAAAACTGAAAATAAAACCAATGATTTCATTTTTTCTGAGCAGCGTGTGGAAGAGAAAGTCCTCTTTATAAATCAATATGTGGAAAAAAAAATGTTCTTTCTTCCTCATATCAAAGTTTAATCATTCCTTTGGTATGATTAAACTTTGGTTGACATTACCGCACATTTCAAGTAGCGGCGTGGCTTAACAGGCCGTGGCGAGTTGGGAACCACTGTCGTAAGATTGGTGTGATAAACGTAACATACTGTTATAGGATAGTATAATTGTTGAAAAATGCTCATTGTGCAAATGGTGTCGACCTTTCTGTGTTTATCATAATTAGTGTTCATGAGAGAATAGGAAAAATACGTTGTACTCATAGTGTTATAAACCCCTGTGAATATGTAAACTATATCGAAAAAATAGTAGTGCAGTGTCGATATTCATGTGTTCATAACAATTAGAATCTATAAACAATGATAAAAAAATAAACTGCTGCCTGTACATGCCCTTTCTAAAACAAGTTAAAAGATGGACTTTAAAAGTCCCATTCAAAAAGACCGCCAAAAAGCCCGAGAAAGTGCCTTACCGCTGTCAACTGTTCCCTGGGTGGTTGTTCCGCCCCCTGTGAAGAGTCAGATGCGGTTAACTGTGTGTGGAATCTGTATGCTTGGTACTGCAGACATGTATTATGAAAGAGTTTGCTCTTTCATTCAAGTAAAAAGTATTTTACTAGTGAATGTTGGTTTTTAAAAATATTTGAGAATATATACCAATCTTATACAACATATTATTATGAAACGATCGGGAATAAGAAATAGTAAGCAGGCATTAAATATGTTGGGGATGTAAGAAAAAATTATCTTGCAGCCAGAGAGAGAAAATCACTCAAAGAGTGGCTCAGAAGAAAAGTGTAATGATGTATGAATTTAGAGGATGCGCAGTATGGAAAATGTGACCTGTTCTGGCTCTTACTGGTGATCACTAGATAGCGTATATATTATTCATGTCATAAGATGTCATTTGATGGCCTGAGGTGATACTATAGTTGGCAGACATGCAACTTGCACCGACAGTAAATGCAGAAGACATCGCCCTTCAAAGTAACAGGAGTACAACACTATGCACATCTCAAACTATAACTCGGCCAAAGAATCGAGATCACTACACCAAAAATGAGCGAAACGTGTATCACTAAATCCACAGGAACAGAAATGATATTCAGCAACGTCCTAAAAGTACAAATACAAGTGAGTCACAGTAGGCTCTGAGAGACAGCAGAAGTACTGGAGGCAAGAAATCAATAGTGGCGGACACGAGGAAGCGTTCCTGCTCATATCATGGCGTCACATTACACTTATTGGACTTATCACTTGTGAGATCGTTTACTAACTTTGAGATTTCACTACCATCAACGCGACAGGCCAGGCAGAATCAGTGTAAACTCAGCTGAGGTATTTCGCTACCAATGTACAGAAACGGTGCGTCAACAAGAATTTAATTAAAAAAAGTACAACCTCTGGAACAGACTTTAGAGTGAACAAAGTGATGAGAGCTACAGATGCTCCCAAGTCCATAGAAGACCCCAGTAGCCAACACTGCAATAATTCTGTCATCAGCGGCACTTCAAACTGTTGAGAATAAACTGACATATCCAACGTAGATGCTATAAGATCGAACAACAGAGAATTGGACTATACTCCAAAAAGTATCAGATCTCTCCTTTGTCTAGAAACTCAATCGAGTTGCCTTTGCTAGCGAGTGTGCACTTGAGTCAAGTAGTAATGTGAAACCAGAAACTTCCAGTTATTGATTGAGAATACTACACTCAACACGACTGCAAACTTAACCTTTAAAGAAGGAGTCTCAGCTTCCAAAGGATTGCTTCATATGTGAACTAACAAAACTACGAAGCATCGAACGGAGTTGAACCACAAACGCCTCGTACAACTTTCGAAACCAACTATGCTCGTACGGGTCCTCAACGATCACTCAAGATTTGCAAGTC
>NC_091551.1:27403673-27408673 GCF_042767895.1 Penaeus vannamei | reverse complement strand
GATTGGTCAGATAGGAATCAGTGACTGAATCTACAAGTCGGAGTCTTGGTTATGTTGTTCTTCAGCGTGTGGATATAACAGGGGTCGTCAGTATTGAAGAACATAGGATATAAGTGTAACATACACACAAAACAGATGAAATGTACCTCTTTCAATGTCCAGAGATATATGTATGAGAATAAAAATAAACATCCAGACAGACATCCAGACAGAAACACATGCGGAAAATTCACACTGTACTTATCCAATATTTATAGGTCTCGCGGATGCCAACTGCACGTGCAACATTCTAATAAAAGTCAAGTAAACCCGGCGAAATATCTTAGACAAGTTTTATATTGGGAAACCATTAATTCAAGACTCTGAAAGTATCCATTTTCTAATCCCTGAATGAAAATATTTTGTAATCTCTTAAGCTACTGATATTATAAAATCTGACCACATTTGCATCTCTGGTTATATTGACGCTAACTTTTTATTTGTCCAATTCTTAGAGAATGCACCAACCACATTTGTAATACATCTCGGTATGTATTCAAACTAACAATATCTATTTGTCCAAATCTTAGAGAGTGCATTTAGGAAGCACTGCCACATCATATCAACTGGTGCAATGAAATCCTCTAGTATTAATTCCACTAACCAGACGTCCAACAAAAATCGCGAGTGAAAAATGGGGGGTAAGTCAACAGACTTACATGCAGACTGCGCTTCAGGCTGTACAATCTTTAATCGTACTAATTCTTGATTTTGTTCCAAAAAAGCACAGGCAAATTTTCCATTCTTACAGAGTGACATATTTGATTTTCTACGAGTCAACACTTTTTGCTGTTGTCCGTGAGAGTATTCCTAAGCAAAATAATTTATAGGACTATATTTATATCACACACGCACACACACACACACACACACACACACACACACACACACACACACACACACACACACACACACACACACACACACACACACACGCGCGCGACTACATACAAGACACATACAAATATCTCTGCAGTAATGGTGTAAAGACAACTTAAAGAAGTGTGAAAGAAAAGCACACGAAGAAACTGATGTAACACATGTAGGTTCAGGTGTGTTGAGTTCAGGTGTGTTAAGTTCAGGTAGTGTCGTTGGAAAGTGTTGGTTCTTAAATATTTTATACACCAGTCAGCGGAAAAGAATATAATTTGTGTGACAGAGTTCATTGTAATGAATGTGGGAAAATGTACAAATGCAAATTCTGATTGTTGTTGTTAGGACTGCCAGTGTGAAAAATAGCTTTATGTTTTGTCTTACCCGAGTCTGAAGAAGAATCTGTAGTGGTTGCTGCACCTGTGATTGGTCAGATAGGAATCAGTGACTGAATCTACAAGTCGGAGTCTTGGTTATGTTGTTCTTCAGCGTGTGGATATAACAGGGGTCGTCAGTATTGAAGAACATAGGATATAAGTGTAACATACACACAAAACAGATGAAATGTACCTCTTTCAATGTCCAGAGATATATGTATGAGAATGAAAATAAACATCCAGACAGACATAAAGACACAGGCACGCGTTATACGCACATGCAGAAAATCCACACTGTATTTATCCGATATTTATTGTTCTCATGGATGCCAATTGCACTTGCAACATTCAAGTAAAAGTCAAGTAAACCTTGCGAAATATATTAGAAGTATTGTATTGGGAAACCGTTCATTCAAGACACTGAAAGTATTCAATACATTTTCTAATCCTAGAATGAAAATTTTGTAATTTCTTAAGGTCCTGGTATTTTAAAAGCTAACCACATTTGCAATACATCTTGGGTTATATTGATAACAATGTTTATTTGTCCAATTCTTAGGGATTGAGTTAACCATATTTGTAGTGCAACTCGGATTATATTCACGCTTTATTTGTCCAATTCTTAGAGAATGCATCAACCACATTAGCAATACATCTCGGTATATATTCAAACTAACAATATTTATTTGTCCAATTCTTTAGTAAATACTGCTGCAAAATATCAGCTGGCATAATGAAATCCTCTAGTATCCATTCCACTAACCAGACGTCCAACAAAGTTGCGAAAGTGAAACCTGGTGTGTGAGTCCGTAGACTTATATCCCCAATGCATTTCAGGTTGTATATTCTTTAATCGTACTAGTTCTTGATTTTGTTAAAAAAAAAGTAAAATTTCCACTCTCATTTTTCATTTTTCTCTTGCGAGTCAACACATTTTGTTACAGTCCATAATTGAGAGTATTACTAAACAAAACCAGTTATAGGACTATTTTCATCACACACACACACACATACAAGACGCATATAAATGGCTACATGCTTGTACAACTGCATGTAACTTCGCAGACAGTAATGGTGTAAAGACAGCATAAAGAAGTGGGAAAGAAAAGCACACGAAGAAACTGACGTAACACGTAAGTCCAGGTAGTGCCATTGGAAAGTGGTGGTTCAGTCAGCCATTATTGTTTAACTGTCTACTTTGCTATTACTCTTTATTACTGTTATTTCTTTATTATTGTCACTTTTATCTAATTATCGTTACTATTATTGAAGATTATAATGACAAAAGAAACAATAGTCAGGCTAATAGCTAGAGTAGGAACGAACGTGTAAGAGGTGCGCTAGTTAATCACAAGTGTTCGTATTGTTTTTAGTCCAAACTATCAACGTCCTGCAGTGTATGTTAATGGCAAACTTTCATCAAAACCCTTTACCTCGCCTTGCTTGCACATGCTTTTGTATCCGAGCTGGCCAAATACCAACTTCCGAGAAACCACCATCATGAAAGCAATATAGAGGCATTTTTAACAGGCTAGCGTTGTGTGTATACAGTGCATCTTGTTATAAGGTGCAGCGAGCTGACATGGCGTTGGAAGTGTAAAATATCTGCTTGTCCAGGATGTGTTTTGATAGACCCAATACTAGTTGAGTTAGGTGTCTCTTACCGGCATTGGCAGAGGCCTGGGTGGTAGTTCCTCCATCTGTGGTAACGCAGATATGGATTACTGAGTCAATTAGGCCTAAAATCTGACTTAGCGTCGGGAAGTAAGGCAGATTTCAAGTCCTGGTGTATGTGATCAGGTGTTTCATTATTGTCCAATTGTCTATTTTGCTATTACTCTTTTATTGCTGTTGCTATTAACATTTTTATATTTATCCCCTTTATCATATTATAATTACCATTATTTAAGATTATAATGACAATAGAAACACTCAAATATCTAAATATATATATATATATATATATATATATATATATATATATATATATATATATATATATATATATATTTATATATATATTGATGTCTATTTTGCTATTGCACTTTTATCAAAGCTGCTATTAATACTTATTATCAACACAGTTATCTTATTATCATTATCATTATTTAAAGTTATAGTAAAAGAAACACTGAGCATCAAAAAAGAAAGAAAGAAAAAAAATTCACGCTCGATGTTAATGTACACAAATGTAAATATCCATTGGCATTTTACATGTGGGTGTTCGTACTGTCTTACCGTTGTTTACATCGTCACCTGTGGTTGTGTGTGTACCTGTGATGAGTCAAATATTGATTACCTGAATACAGGTGGTAGTTGTTACAGGGCAGCTGCAATATTTAGGTTTGTATAGTGAAAATGTATGTCATGTAGTATTGTTTTTTTCATCTTGTGGATGTTTATTTTTTACTTTTTAATGATTTAGGCTAAGTCTTAGGTTTAGAAATGCTGTAAGTGAATTAGAGCATGCCTTTAAGTGGCTTTTTATTATACGTAGATTAATTATTAGTCCAAATGGTAAAGCGATTTATTATTGATTAAATTAAATCATAGATCTTAAGTCAAATGTTGAGTAGTTAATGCAGATTTGTTACAATAGAAATAAAAAAAGTGAAAGGCAATTCACAATATTCAATAGCAGACTTTATGATTGCAAAACAAAGCTGTGCCGTAGAAAGTGTGGAGGCATTCGATTAATGCAAATGCATTCAAATTACGTAACGGAAAAAACTAAAACCGTTAACCGAAAGTAACTGGTAATTTAAATGTTGTGTTTAACTTTCTGTTTTGTTCTTATTGTCGTTATTGATATCGGCATGATCAGTATTTACATTATCACTACTGTCATTGGTATTATATTTTTAGGGTTTTGAACATTTCCCATATGTATTAATTAATCATGGGGACATTATTATATCACGTGACTTGTATTTAAATTACAATTTCAGCAGGAGCTGTTTTTATGTACCAACGGTATGATCTCGCATCTATTGCATTTTTTAATGAGTGAATAGTCAAAAATATATTTCCATAAATTAAGTAATAACATTTAAAAAGAAGCGTTGTGCAACGGTATTTTTTAAAAGGTGTTATATAAAGTATACAGAGCAAGTCAAAGAAATATTCGAATAAGGTCCTCAGTCTTTGAAGTACAAGTAAACGTAGAAGTATGCGGTTGCTGTTAAGGAAAACACTTCAATAATAGAAAGAAAGAACAAGTTCATCGAGAGAGAAGGATGCTGGTGTTGGTGTGAAGATTCATCAGCAGGGCACAGAGAGCATCATTGGGTTATCTCAGGCACTTTATGTATCTTACCGGAGTTCGTTTCAGCAGCCTGGGTGGTAGTGCTTCCATCTGCTGTTGGTTAAGTATAGGTTACTGACTATTACTATTTTTGAGAACTTTGCAGGTATCCATGGTATATTTTAAGTATTACAGGATGTATTTAATTGTGCTAGACAGGATAAAAGACACTAATATCAAGATAATCGCAAAAAATAGTCTATGATTTGTTCTGAATTGGGACAGATAAACAGAATATTATGGAAAAGACACAAAAGCAAGATTCTAGTAAAAAAGTAGTCACGCTGGTAAAAGACGTCTGGAAGCAAGTTACAGTCTCAGAAGGATTTTTTGTTGAAATTGCTGGAGATGAGGGCCACAGACAATAACAGCCGTATGATTACTGTGGTACAGCAATACTTACCGTT